>NC_060184.1:32007826-32177826 GCF_021184085.1 Oncorhynchus gorbuscha
ACTTGTCTTTGTTTCACCTTTGGTTTAGCTAGCAAAACTTCTGTCTGGTCACAGTAAGCTAGTATCTCGCGCCTTCCATAACGGATGTGTAGGAACCACAACTACACACCCCTAGAATCCCCCTAATGCTCACTCTCTAATCAGAGAGAGTTGAATTCCTCTCCCAGCTGTAGGGTTCCCTAACTAGGTTCCGTAACTGTGTAGAACTCCCATTAAAGGCATTTGGTTTGTTCACCACATACATTTAACAAGCTATCACGGAAAAGGAAAACAACAGCTTGAATGGATTGATTAGGAGTGGGCACGAAGGAAAACTCTGCATAGTAAATAGTGCTGCTGGGAAAGAATGCTAGATTAGGTTTAGATGCCTTTCCTGAACCGAAGTATAAACCGGAACCTACTGTAGACTCTTACACAGGAGTAGCGTTTCCCTCTCAAAGACCGCTTAATTAGCAGTTTTTCTAAAATAATATTATCTGGAAAAAAAATCTATCGACTAAATGTTAATATTTGCTATTATAGCTAAGCCATAACAAGGCCTGTATATACGTTTTCTATCTCAGGCAACAGTATAATTTTCCTCGGGTCTAACCTTCTCCCCAGCCCCATAGTCCTGTAATGTAGACTCTGCCAAATTAGAGACAAGTCTCCGCAATGAGGCTGAAGTTCTCCATCTGCTTCTGAGAGGTTTGAGTCTGGTGTTAATGATACCGAAAACATGTCCGCCCTCGATTACAGACAAGATGAGGTGGGCGCAGAAATGGCAGCTTTGTTGGTGGTGCAGCTTGGGCCTTTGTGGCGCTGCCAGCTCACCATGTGGCCAGAACACAGGAATAGACTCTTCTCAGTACAGGAGCGTTTTAATTACAGAAGGGAAGCCCCAACGTTACATTACGCTAGTCTGGCATACATACTTTATATTCACTAGAATCTTATTTTATATCTGACCACTTAATAGACGTGGTCGCCTTGTTCCTAACCAACATACACCTCATTTAGCAATGTTCAAGCCAGATGCACATGCACATACACATCCTATACTCAGTGAAATTGTTCAACTGACTATGTTATCGGAATGTACTGTGTTTTGGTTCATTGAGGTTTGAGGTTAAGAGCAATTGCCAGAGTTAACAGTCCGTCTCTTTTGTCTGAAACCAATCCCTTTGTCTGATCTGAAGGGTAGAGGCAAAGGGCACACTGGCTAAAATGAGTGACTTAGAATTAAACAGGGAGCTCCTCTGCCTGTTTTCATCTATCAACGTAAACATTCATCAAACTACGAAGTTGTAACCCCTCTCTGCCTGTCCTCCGAGGCCGGATTCTCTCATCCCACTGTCTTTTCCATTCCTTTAAAGCTTCCACATCCATACTCTTCCCTTCTCTTTTCATTGGCTCTGCTCTGCGGGGCTGAATAAAGCTATCTGCCTGTGCAACCAGAAGGCATGGTGCTCTTTTCCCACCATGCAGAAGGAGAAAACAGACTGAGGAGAATTAAGAGAAACCAAAAACAATAGAGGAGTAAATGTTCTGCACAGCCCTGAAAGCCCTCGAATTCTTGAACTGTCTCAAAAGGCCTTGCCGCCTAGGGCCCAGGGCAGAGGGCCGAGCCAGGGTCTGGGGGCCTGGGGTCCCGGAGGGGGGATGAAAGACCCAGCCGAATGGCCCCTGTCATCCCCTCTTCCCAATCTGCCATCTAATTGTTCACAAGCAGTGAGCTGTTTTGTCTGTCAGGGGGAACAGGCTCACGCTGCCATTAGCGAGTGCATCGGGCCCATCTTCAAAAGACAGCAGGCCTCCACAGTGAGCTGCGAGCTGGGACCCAGTGTCCACTTCAAAGGCTTGGGCTCCACAATGGGCCTGACGGTCGAGTGCTCGCAGAGTGGAGAGCTCTCTTGCTTGCATGCTCAGTCAATACTTCGGTCTCTCTATCTCTCTCAATTCTGTGTTCTGTCTATATTGTACAACTTTTCTACATTAACTTCCTATAAATCTCTTTGTTTCTCTTTCTCTCCCACCATTTCAAAACATCCTCAACTTTTGGATGCCATTTTATCAACTAGTCTCAGACAGGCATGCCAACGACCAGTGGATCAAAGATTAAAGTTTTTCCAATTAGAACGATTTTTGGAAAGACTTTGGTCCAGAACCGTTGCCTGGAAGCCAAAATGATTGCCTAGATTATCAGTTGCTACTGGCATGTAGAGAAATGTTGACTCTACTGTACTCAAAGTTGATCCCAAGTTAGGTGTTAAGTAAGATGGCTGGTGTGACTTCTAGACAGACACTGTGCCACTTAGGAGTTTACACAGGCACCCCAATTCTGTTCTTTTCCCCAATTATTGGCAAAAAATCTGATCTGATTGGTCAAAAAAACTATTATTGGCAAAAGATCAGAATTTGGCTGCCTGTATAAACTCAGTCTTAGCGAAGACAAGAAGCCTCACCATAGTAGCTATGAGTGGCGTCCCAACCCTCGTTCCAGCGACTGTCCCAGTCTCCCCCCACTCCACTTGGGAGGGGCTCCTCACTACCATACTCCAACAGGTAATCGTCCTCCTCCTCTTCAGTCTCCTCCAGCCCTGAGCGGCCAGTTCCATCCTCACTGGAGTCAGCATCTGTGTAGCCCCAGAACAGGGGCCAGAACAGCTTCTTACCGCCCAGCCAGTCTACAGTGGAAGGGGAGGAAGGAGGGATCCAGTCCTCGTCCGTTACCAGATCCATCTCCACTTCTATGTTAGGGTCATCCACCACCTCAATGGTCACCTGGGACAGGTTGAGAGGAAAGAGGGTGTTAGTAAATGTTATTACAAATCGTGCAAGTTTGGTATCAAAGGTCTTCGCATGCTAAACTGGCAACCTCTACACACTCTGGTGTATTCGTGCACACAAAGTCTGTACAAAATAAATAAATAACATTTTAAAAAAAAGACAAGCTCTTTAAATTATATAAAGCGGGTGTATTCGAAAGCCACAATGAAACCAAGATATGACTGAGCAGACTCCTCGGAAATAATCCCAACCTCCAGAAGTACCAGGGAAACTGACCTGCCTAATTTAAAGCTCTGACTTGGCCAGGCAGAAACGAGATATGCATTGAGCACTCAATCAGATGATCCTACTTCCTGAGCATTTGTTATGATTTTAACTCCTCATTAGACTGGTGGGTGACTCCTCATTAGACCGGTGGGTGACTCCTCATTAGACCGGTGGGTGACTCCTCATTAGACCGGTGGGTGACTACTCATTAGACTGGTAGGTGACTACTCATTTGACTGGTAGATGACTACTCATTAGACTGGTAGATGACTACTCATTAGACTGGTAGGTGACTACTCATTAGACTGGTGGGTGACTACTCATTAGACTGGTAGGTGACTACTCATTAGACTGGTGGGTGACTACTCATTAGACTGGTAGGTGACTACTCATTAGACTGGTGGGTGACTACTCATTAGACTGGTAGCTGACTACTCATTAGACTGGTAGCTGACTACTCATTAGACTGGTTTGTGACTACTCATTAGACTGGTAGATGACTACTCATTAGACTGACTACTCATTAGACTGGTTTGTGACTACTCATTAGACTGGTAGATGACTACTCATTAGACTGGTAGCTGACTACTCATGAGACTGGTAGCTGACTACTCATTAGACTGGTAGCTGACTACTCATTTGACTGGTAGATGACTACTCATTAGACTGGTGGGTGACTACTCATTAGACTGGTAGATGACTACTCATTAGACTGGTAGATGACTACTCATTAGACTGGTAGATGACTACTCATTAGACTGGTAGATGACTACTCATTAGACTGGTAGATGACTACTCATTAGACTGGTGGGTGACTACTCATTAGACTGGTAGATGACTACTCATTAGACTGGTAGATGACTACTCATTAGACTGGTAGATGACTACTCATTAGACTGGTAGCTGACTACTCATTAGACTGGTAGATGACTACTCATGAGACTGGTAGATGACTACTCATGAGACTGGTAGATGACTACTCATGAGACTGGTAGATGACTACTCATTTGACTGGTAGATGACTACTCATTTGACTGGTAGATGACTACTCATTTGACTGGTAGATGACTACTCATTTGACTGGTAGATGACTACTCATGAGACTGGTAGATGACTACTCATTTGACTGGTAGATGACTACTCATGAGACTGGTAGCTGACTACTCATTTGACTGGTAGCTGACTACTCATTTGACTGGTAGATGACTACTCAGACTGGTAGCTGACTACTCATTAGAGTGGTAGCTGACTACTCATTTGACTGGTGGGTGACTACTCATTAGACTGGTAGGTGACTACTCATTAGAGTGGTAGCTGACTACTCATTTGACTGGTAGGTGACTACTCATTAGAGTGGTAGCTGACTACTCATTTGACTGGTGGGTGACTACTCATTAGACTGGTAGGTGACTACTCATTAGAGTGGTAGCTGACTACTCATTTGACTGGTGGGTGACTACTCATTAGACTGGTAGCTGACTACTCATTAGAGTGGTAGCTGACTACTCATTTGACTGGTGGGTGACTACTCATTAGACTGGTAGGTGACTACTCATTAGACTGGTAGGTGACTACTCATTAGACTGGTAGGTGACTACTGTAAGACTCATCCTGTATGTTAAAGCTCCAATTGGCAGCCTAATTCTCTATATAGTGCAATACTTTTGAGCCCCAGGGAATAGGGTGCTATTTGGGCCACAGTCTACATAGTAGAGGATGACAGGACCAGGCAACTGGGGTTCTATAGTGAGGGACTTCCATCCCCAGTAGAGGGCAGAGCCAGCCTGAGGTCATTACATGCAGCTCCAGCTAACCACATCCTGGAATCAACCAGAAGATGTAACCAACTACTGTGAGATTGAGATGAGTTGAATGGAAGGGCATGCTGAAGACATTGAGGCTAATCGCTTGAGAAATCACAGGAAATGGGAGGAATTGAGCAGATTTTCTACTAGAAGTAGATGTATGTGATGTGGAGCTGAGTTGTCCTTCTTCTGACATTTTATGAAATATCCCACTCATCATGCCACAGAGAAAATCAACACCATAGAAATGAATGAAGGTAACCAATCTCTATACTGCCTAACCAAGTGGGTACTCTGCCACACATTGGTATAGGATGAGTTTCCCGCCCTACAATGCAAAGAGATCTCTGTAAAGAAATCTCTGAGAGTGAGAATTTCTTTCAAATATCCAATCAATAATCATCACCACTCACCTGGATGTTGGGGTTCTGAGAGCTGATGTCTGCATTGGCGAGCTCAGGGAAGTTCTTGAGGTCCAGAACGAAGGGTTTAATCTCCTCCTCTGGCTCAGGCTGGGGCAGAACCCCTACGGAGCGATGCTGAGAGTGAGACCACCTCCTCTTGTGGCGGTGCTCCATGTCAGGGGGGAGGAGGCTCTGGACCTGGTTCTGCTGCTCCAGGGCCTCCGGTCCACGATGGACCCCACTGGCGGGCGACTGAGCACGAGCCTGAGTAAAAAGATAGGAGACCTCAATTAAGCATCATGATGAAACACAGTGGACCGGACCATTCTGAAGATTTGGATGAAATGAATAACACACAGTCAGTACATTTGCTACAGGCTGGTTTAAAGCCACATAGGTTAAACTTGCTAGTTTAATTTAGCAGGTTGTTATATGAAAGCTTAAAAACATTGGGGTTTTCATTGTCAACCCCCTATAACATTTCCACCATATTACTATCATGTTTCCACTGTCCATGCTGTTAGACCATTCTGAAAACCATGAGGGCAACAAAAACCAACCAACCAACAAACCCACCCTAGTCCATCCATTTGTCTTTTTTTCCCACAGCAGCCAAAGCCCTGGCATCCAGGCCTTTGACAAAGAGGAGACTGTGCCAGATTCTCTAGTTTTAATGAGAGAGCCTCGGAGTCGTGGGACCCCTGGGACGGTGGGCAGGCTGGCCTTGTGTGTCTCAACCTGCCGTGCCGCTACACAGCTACCCGCTATACACAGACACAAGTTGTAGGGGTCCTCCTCAGTCAGATTCCAACCATCAGACACCTGTCAATGTCTTTTTCTAAATTGAAGCTCATCAGAGAGTAGGATGAAGTTCTCCCCTAATTCTGAGCTAAGATCAGTTTGACGTTTCTCCACTCTTACAGTTAAAGTTCGAATTCAGGGAGGGTGAGCTGATCTAAGGGTAACTTCCACTACTCTAAGCTTTTAATTCAGCCAGCATCTATAAATAAATAGCCCAAACATCTGACGGGGCCTCAGTGTCTGGAGCCGTGCCAGTTTGCGGTCGAAAATGTGGTGCCATTTAAAACAATGAGGGGGAACAAAATCTGGAGCCGTGACAAAACGGTTGAGCAATTGTGGTTATGGGGCCGAAAACAGACCATACTTTTTCAGTGGCTGCAATTGTCCCATAAAAAAAGTCCATCAGATCAGATCCAACCATGAGAACACATGGCCACCATTTAGAGGTAACCCCTGTCAAACAGCATGAGGACGGGAGAGGGAGATGGGGAGAGAGAAAGGGGAATGAGAAAGAGTAAACAAAGGATTCTGATGAAGAGAGAGAGGCAGAGGGGGATCAGAAAGGCTTCCCCTGGGGTCTAGGCAGGTCCCGCTGAGGCTTAGCATTAAAAGATCTTCAATGCATGGTTTCTACCACTTGTATCATGGTCTGACTAGAGAAGTATTGTCAGAAGTTAGATCTAGTTAAAGGAACTCATATAAGATACTCCTGACACACAAAGATATACACCGACAAGACTTTGAGATTGGAGTCATGAAGGGCCACATATTTTCACACCTTCCTCATCTTGTCTTTTTTACACATCTGGATTCTGTATTCAGTCTCCTCCTCCTCTCGCTCTCTCTGCAGAGGGGCTCCCCTGATGATCAAAGGCCTATTGGTTGATGGTATGCGGTCTGTCTTTACGAGCCACTATGGATGTGCAGCAGTGGGAGCCCTGGCCTTTCCGACACACAACAAAGGAATTACCATTAAATTCCTCTTCCGTCATGAAACAAAGCTTAGTGTCCTTTGTAGGGGGTGGCTGGGGGGACACTGGAGCCATTTAGGCCGGCCGGCCTAGTAGTCGGCGGTGACACACATTCAGCGGGGACAGAAGAGGAAAGGAGGGGAGGTGGATGTACAGTACTGTATGGATGATGAAGCAGAGGAGAGGAAAACAGGCAGGCGGGTGGGCGGGCGGGTGGTGTGGCAGGCAGGCCTGATTTATGTGTCCACAGATATCAAAGGCCTCTGCACTTGGCCATTTTCTAACCATTACAGAAGAACAATAAACTATGGGGTCCTTTGATCGCCTCTTTGAAAATGTGGAAAAGAAAAAAGAAAAAACAAGTGCAAGCGCTTGAAAGAGGGAGAGAGGAAAGGAGGGGAGGGGGGTGAAACCGAACAGATAAATAAAGCAAACAGGTCTCAATATTTGGGAATGAGGCCACGCACACTTCACACCCCTCCTCTGCCCCCCATGATGAGGGGGAAACCAAAAACAGGAAATTCCACATTAACTCAGTAAAGAGCCAACATAAACAATCAACCAGCCTGACCTCTGACCTTTTTTCCAGTGTGAGAGAGAGCTGCTGAGGGTTCCTTTTAACCCACTTGGTTATGTAAGCCCTTGTTATTGTGCCTCTCATTCCTCTACTGTACAAACCAGCCCCTCCTCTATCCGCTTACACTGGCATCTAACAGGTCACCAAGAAAGGTGACATAGGGTCATACTCGCTGGTGCCCAAAACGCGCATTCAGCACCACCAGTCACACTCTTCCTCTCTGTCTCTCACTCCCTCCCTCTCAGTTCCTCTCTCCCTAGCTGTTTGACGTCCAACGGACATGAATCATCCATCAGTTATAGGCCATGGGCATCGGGACATCAATAGGGCACCCACTGGAGGAGAGCCAGGGGAGAGAAAGTACAAAGGAACGACATCATAACACAGATCTGGAATCTGTCTGTTTGCACCTTTCTTTCATTCGTACATCTGATTCTGTTCATGGTGACCTTCAAGCCTTCTATACACACACGTCCATGAGCGGCACAAATACCCCTATTGGGATCCGGTTACAGATGTGAGCTAGGTATGTGTGTTCAAAGGGAATACAGCCTTTGAATGTATTGTAGCTGCTGTGTAATGCTATGCTGCTTAGCTCAGGCTGACCTTCTCTGGATGCTCAGATACCTTACTATACATGGAGAAACACAGAACAACACTTTGCCCCAAGGCCCTAGAGCTTCATTGAAACAAGTTTCCTTTGGTTCATGAACAGGGAATGGGCAATGACAGTCTGCTATGAGTGCACAGCATTGTAAGTCTGTCTGTGATGCCGTGATTATGGTTTGCTATCAAGTAAACCTTTGAATGATGTGAATGATAATGCAGAATGTTTTTGGCAGGAGAGCAGTAGTTATTTTCTGGAAACTAATTAAGTTATCACAATTAATTTCACTTAAATAAATAATTGGCATGATGGCATCAAAAGAACTCATACTGTAATTTGCACGTAGACATGTGTTTGTAATATGTTCAAATATTGTACTAATTAAGTATTAAATCATTTACATATGCTCAATTCATTTAAATACAATTTGCATCACATTTCACTCGTTACATTTGGAACGCATTGCACGGAATTGCCCAAATCTTTGTAGATGAAAATAATCAAGAAAATACATTTGCTTACCTCCAAAGACACGCCGTTATGCAGTTTATTGTGCTGTTTGGTGGGAAAGCCCATCACCAATCCAACGAAAAGTACTAAAAAGATCATCAATATTGTCAGACATCTCCCTCCGACTTGAATCATTTTCTCCATTGAAGTGACAACTAACAAGTAATTTGAAGTCCCCAATCTATCCAATTTATCCCTAACTTGTATATTCTTTAGGTAGCGAGAGAAACGTTGTTTTCTGTCCTCATCCGAGCTTCTCTTTTCCAGAACTTGTTTCCTTACGAGCAGGTCATCTATTCGACCAGCAGCAACAGCTTTAGAGTCTTCCTCTTGATAGAGATGCGCGCTGATGTCCGACGGCATCCGAAGCACAATCCATATCCCTCTGCCGCACTTCGACGCAACTCTGACCACTCAGACTCTCAAAGCGACTGATTTCTCCTTTCACTGTCTGTCTGCCTGCCTGCCTATATGTTGCGTCTAGGTCAATGTCTAGGTTCTTTAAGCCTCCCCATTTAACCAGACCAACTTGGGCTATAAGTACAAAAGACACACACAACCACGCACTCTCTCAGTGCGCACCGGTGAACGGTTTATTCAACTAGAAATAGTTGGGTACACTTCCTTATGGATGGGTGAGTGTTTTCTTCCAATACATTGACATCTGGAGTTGAGAATAGCCTGTTTGCGTTATCTCTGACGCGTTAATCCATTATCCAATTGAAGTCAGTCGATTATCTACAACGCAGGTTTGTCCAAATCAATCAGTGTCTGAGTGGCATTGATTCGGATACGCACGTCTTCACACCTTCTACACTGTTGAAGAGAGGAGTGATGCTTAAGAGGGGGTGACTCGCGGATCTAGTTATCCAAATAGAGAGGGAGAGAGCCCTTTGGAGATGTGACCGGGACACAGAAACGACTGATAATTGGCACGCGTATAATGGAAGAGGAGATTAAGTGACTTTGTAGACTGGATTAAATGGATTACCAGGGAGCCAACACCTTCATTAGGCACAGTAGGTGTCACACGTCGAGAAAACATTCCCCCTTAGCAAAGGCGCTGATCATAGGTCTACTTTCACACTACTCTTTATGTAAAAATATGGTGCGTCAATGTAAACTTCACCGCAAAAGGCGTCACACTCCAGTAACAGATAGTTTTACATGCCGATATTGGCCCGTTATTCACCTATTTAACTACATGAATATATTTCAGAGACCGGCTTGTGTCCACTCTCTCCCTACCGCTCTTTGCTGAGTGTGTACTTTTATATAAACAGGATAAATAATATGCTTTCTTTAAGATAGAAAGTTGGAAGTCATTTAATGCTATTCATTGTGTAAAGTCTTCCCGATATATTATGTTACACATTGTATGCATATAGACCTTCGTAGAAGACAAATCTAACCAAGAGCTTGAAACAAACAAATATAGATTTAATCTCAGCACTGTTTCCAACAGCAGTCAACACAAACCATAGCTTCAAAAACCCCATCAAGTGGTTTATCTCCAAACATTGAACTTGCCAAGAGTAAAAGCCTACTGATAACATACAGGTGTATATGCATTTACAGAGTAGGTCAGATCACATCTCTCTTTCCATTGCAAGTTCAACGATGTAATGTTACATCAAAGGGCTTTTAAATCTTTTAATTTAAAAAACATTTACTTTGAGTTAGATAATGATTAATCACATATGATTATAGTATTATTGAAATCTAAACAGCCTCCCTGAGATAAATGGTCATGTTACTGGACGTCAGCAATCACATCATGCCTCAATAGAAAGGAGATGGGAACAGGATACAGAGGGTGATCCCAAATAGCACCCTATTCCCTATATAGTGCACCATTTTGACAAGGGCTCTGGTCAAGAGTAGTGCACTATAGGGAATATGGTGCCATTTGGAATGAAGACAGACTACATGGGCCCACCCAGATTTAACTAAACACAACAGAAAAGTAGCAAGTTTAAAATGTTACGTCTGGACAAATTATAGACACTTTAAATCTCAGCCATAGTTTAATAAGGAGTTTGTAGTAGTGGAATGATCACAGTGCTAACCGCAGCTCTCTTCCACATATTTCTACATCCAATACAAATACAAATTATGTACACTCACACACACACACTACAAACTGGATCTGTGACTAAAGACAATATTATACTTGAACTGACCCATAAATTGAGCCATGGAAAGTCAAACATAACATTTAAACAAAACAAACTCAAATTAAAACACAAAATCAGCCAATTCTGGAATGCCATATTAGAGAAGAATCATCGTGGAAGAGCGTTGGCGGGAAAAGATGCTTTGTTTAAACCAAGCGTCAGTTAGCCAGCCGTAAAGCCTGTAATTTCAGTGAGGCTACATCATCTGTATATTACCGATGCCTGTCAGTAGTACTAGCACTGTCATTAAGACACACATACTCCATCAAAAGTGTTCCTAAAAAGGTTTCTTTTGCTGTCCCTGTAGAACCGTTTTGCTTCCAGGCAGAACTATTTCACCCAACAAAGAACCCTCAAAAGAACCTTTTGGTTAAAGGTTCTGGAACCAAAAAAAAAAGGTTCTACCTGGAAACAAAAAAGGATGATACAGAAATAACCAAAGAACCCTTTAGGTGTCTTTATTTGGAGCTGCCACAGAGACATTATTAGAAACATCTTCCACAAAATAGAGCAGATTGAAAAAAATATGACATTTGTAATAAATAAAAGCGGTAACACTTCCTGTATGTCTATGTCGTGCATTATATATAGCTCATAAGGCACTATAAATGCACTATAAATGCACTATAAATGCACTGTGATGAAGGTATCAATAGGAAGTTTTACCAAATAAGGACATATCTGTACATCAGAGAAGCATGGCTAGGATGCATCATCTTCATACATACAGATAAACAGGTGGGTCATATTATGGCCAGCGTGTCATAGTTTACTAAGACATCAACGCTGGTTATTAAGATAAGCACTTAGAAGATATACAGTTAGAGACTCAAACCACGTGGTTCTTTCGGTAACGGTCAGTTTCCCGGACACAGATTAAGACAAGAATCTCCATTCAAATAGTTTTTTCAGTCCAGGACTAGCCTAAAAATCGGTGTCCGAGATACCAACCCCAAGAGAAACACTTCACACGACATGGCTCTTATCAAGCTTATAGAAATATTAAAGACTCTTCAGCGATAGACATGTTAAATACGCTAGAGCGTATAGACATGTTAAATACGCTAGAGCGTATAGACATGTTAAATACGCTAGAGCGTATAGACATGTTAAATACGCTAGAGCGTATAGACATATTTAAGACATTTGGGCTTAAGTCATTCGAGTGCAGGCATAAACACTAAATATTAAAGGCTGAAGAATGATAGAAAAAAAGCTGTAATATATATATATATATATGAATGAAATATTCACAACATGGCAGCTCTTCAAAAGGGTTCTTACCCTATTCTTCTAAACTGGTGAAATATGTAGCTTACACACACAGAGAGATAGAGAGAGCGAGAGAGGATTAGCTCTGATAATAGGTCCAAGACATTGAGATTTTACCTGTTCATTTACTGTGTAAACAGCAGATAATATCATCATTGGTCAGGGAACGAACCCCCGTGACAATATTAAAGTCTAACACACCGATCAGAGTGGAAAGTTCAATATATAATAAGCTACACTTGACGGTGTACCTCATTTGATATGAAGCCTACATGTTGCCCTATTAGTCATGAATGCTATATATTATTTATGTACTTCTTTCTTGCATTATAACTTCTGCTGTTATCCTAGAAATTTAATCCCTAGAACAAAATGTAGATCGCGGTTCTAGGGATTCCATTTCTCTGATTCGTTAACTCCATTGGTACAACCAAACAAATAGAAATCCATGTCTTGTTCTACTCTTCCTCCCCATCTTGTTATTATTATTGCGTTAGAAGCCCCCATAATGCAGTTGGAACACGGAAATAAGATTCAACATTTAGGTCCAACACAAAAAAAAATAATTCACAATAAGTTAAGATGTATTAAGACAACGATAGGGGCTTACACACTTCAAAACGAACATTAAGACAGCGATAGGGGCTTACACACTTCAAAACGAACATTAAGACAACGATAGGGGCTTACACACTTCAAAACGAACATTAAGACAACGATAGGGGCTTACACACTTCAAAACGAACATTAAGGGCTTACACACTTCAAAACGAACATTAAGACAACGATAGGGGCTTACACACTTCAAAACGAACATTAAGACAACGATAGGGGCTTACACACTTCAAAACGAACATTAAGACAACGATAGGGGCTTACACACACACGATAGGACCTTGGTGACTTTCTTTTATCCCTACCCCACTGTAGTGTAGTGTAGAGATACTCAAATCCCCTAAGTTCCACTTCTACATTTTCATTCTTTAGTCAGGGACTGATTTAGAGCCGGTGCACCAGGTAAGTGCAAAAACAAACAAAGGTGCAAGTATGCCTGGTGTAGCTGGTTCAGTTAGTTATATGACAAGAAGGCTTGACGTGGCTGGGCTCCAGGAGCAGACTCTCCGCAGAGGACCATGGACCCACGGAGGAGGGGAAATCATGATGTCTGGAGTACTTCAGCTGCAACACATCCCCAACCTCACTGATGGCCTCCAATGCCTGGGGGGGGGAAGAAAGGAGAGATAACAACAGGAGACCTTATGTTTACTACACATGGAGTCAGAAGTGGGATTCTATACTGAGGAAAGAGGGGAGAGTCGAGTAGCTCACAACAGCAGCATATTGTGAGTATTAAGAACCAGGAGTAATTCCTGCTGATCATAGAGACTGAGTGGGGAGGGTTGTGCTTCTTACACCATCGTGAGGGTTGCTGAACCATGACATTCACCTGACGAAATTGTTAGTGAAGAAAAATGGAGTCTACTTGCGTGAAACTAAAACACAACTGAGCACAAAAAAATAAAAATAAATTGGCCTACACCACTTTCCACAAGAGACTTTCTGTGTTGCGATACCATCGGTCCGCAACCCACCTGGAAACAATTTACCTTCCTTGATTTTCTCTTTTTTACAACACCTTCTCTGAACTTTGAGTAAAGAGGGAGAAAAGATTTCCAAAGAAGAAAAAAATGTGGCTTCATGCATTTTAACAAAGTGAAGCTGATGTGCTTTAAAAATGGAGCATTAAAAACAGTGTTGACATGCTCTTCCAAAAGATAAATGACTGTCCTTGGACAGACAACGCACATGCCCAAAGAAAACTCCATCTGAGCTTGCTGCTCCACCATAGTTATGGCACTGTGCGGTCTTCCTTCCAAGACTCCCACACCAGAGTTCAAATAGTATTTGTGTTCTTCCAAATACTTTGAACACATAATTGAGCCTCCCTGGGATTGCCAGATGGGTGGGGTTAACACTTATGGGATGCTTTTGTTGGTTCTGTTGCACCAGGCGAGCTCAGCTTAAGTATTTGAAGAAAACAAACACTTGCTGAACCCAGGTGTTCTCTCACACCCCCGCCCCTCTCATAAAGCATGTATTGAAATGCCTTTCCTGTCCTCCATGCCTGCAGCACATCAGCCCTGACAGTCAGAAGCCAGGCATGACTGACTCACTGCTGGGAGACAGTCAGTCAGTCACTGTAACTACTTTGAGACGAAGAGATGTGCAGGAATTCCATCAGCTATCAAAGGATGATGGTGATGTCTCAAGGGAAAAATAAAGTCTTCACCATACATTCTAACAATGCACCTACTATTGTGACTAACCATAACCCTTCACATCAATTGGACTGGACCCGATTCTAGGACCACATAGAAACTTTGGGTACATCTCAATACATAAATGTTGTCTCTTCACTTAGTATCCTTCCTCCTCCTTTCATCCTATACGAAGATAAAAGAGAGTTGAATAGAATATAAATAATTCTGAACACAAATCCTATTGAGTGAGACAGACTGACAAAACGAGGCTACACTTTTGAAAAAGTACCAGCGAGAGCCAGATAGAGATGGCTCCATGGAGAGAGGGAGGAGTCCTTTGACTACTCTGTACTGTGATTAGTTGACTCACTGTGTCAAGCATGTCTGGTGCATGTGTGAGTGCGTCTCTGATCGGTGACTCACCGTGTCCAGCATGTCCCTGGTGTGTGCGGCAGACACACAGAACCTGGCCCTGGACTCTATGATGGGTGTGGCAGGGAAGCCAACCACCACCGTCCCAATGTTCCTCTTCAGCATCTCCCTGCCAAACGCCCTGAGAGCGAACCAATCAGAGATCAGGATTATGGACCACGTGACCAATGTGTTAACAATCTGCTTATTCTATGGCTGGCTGGCTGACTGAGCAATGTCATGTTGATCGTGTGAGAGAAAAGTGAATACAACAAACAATCTGATCGTGTTCACTGTGGTTATTTACTCAACAACTGGTGTTAGTTGACCAAGCTGTGTGACTTGGCTGACTGATCAAACCTACTCCATCTTAGCTGAGGTTTGTGTTTTTGTAAACATCACGAACTAGCGGTTACCAGACCTACCCTATTTTGGCGGGCATGTAGAGCATCATGGGTACGACAGGAGAGTCATTGTTTCCGTAGATGATGAATCCCATCTCTCGGAGTTTCCTTCGGAAGTATGTGGTATTTTCTGACAACTGCTTTAGACGCTCCGCCCCTGAAACCATTAACAACCAATTAAACCATTAGCTAATTCATCTATTAACCTGTTAAACCATTAGCTAATTCATCTATTAACCTGTTAAACCATTAGCTAATTCATCTATTAACCTGTTAAACCATTAGCTAATGCATCTATTAACCTGTTAAACCATTAGCTAATGCATCTATTAACCTGTTATACCATTAGCCAATTCATCTATTAACCTGTTAAACCATTAGCTAATTCATCTATTAACCTGTTAAACCATTAGCTAATTCATCTATTAACCTGTTAAACCATTAGCTAATTCATCTATTAACCTGTTAAACCATTAGCTAATTCATCTATTAACCTGTTAAACCATTAGCTAATTCATCTATTAACCTGTTAAACCATTAGTGATTACAACCATGAACAGGTAAACCACAACCATTGAAAGGACTGTGGCATTTACACACCACTTCAGGCCCAACGTCCCTGTTGACTGAAAGGAAGGGATACATCTAGGTGCTCAGACTCAGAAAAACAGCATCTGCCATTTCATTTTCAAACACAGAGCTGAAAACGTAAAGCATTCCAGGCTTAAGTCTGAAATGAAATTAATTTCACTCAGACAGTCATTTCCCCTGGGCCCTGGCTTTGGAAGTCAAAGCCATTCTGAGAGAATGATAAACGTATAGGCTGAAAAAGAAAAGAAAAGAGAGTGGTGCTTTCAGGAGAAGGAATTGCGTTACACTTGTTTGAAATTCCTTTCATATCGAGGGGCTCCCTGGTAGGAATGTCCTGTCTGTCTCCGGTCACATCCACATATTTGATTTGAGCTTCAAACCAGAGAAAGTAATTCTGGTTGTGTTAGGGAGGTGGTTCCCTGAACCACACTCGATATGATGAGCAACCTTGCCTGAGACACTCAAGACTTATTAAGTCTCCAAGCGTCGAACCCCAGTCAGTCATTCTGGCACATGACACACCGGCCAAAACGTTAGCAGCCTCGATGCCACTACTAGTTATGCAGCTATTGGCAGTGACTACACTTCAAAGGCATGAATCTCAAACCCACATGGAGCTGGGAACCATCGAACTGTCAATGTTACTCTTTCCTGAGAAAACTGTCAAGTGATTCAGACAAGGCCGTGAGATCAGCCATTTCCATCCATCTGCTTGTCAGAGAATGGTATGGAGCATTGTGATGGTCTGAACATATCTGCTAGATCAGGCTCATATTCATTGAGGACCAAACAGAAGTAAGTGGACTGAAGCCGAGGCCCTACTTGGACTTGATCCAATAAGAATGGTTCATTTTCCGTTGTAAAACGTTTCCCATTGCATGCCCTAATGTATACAACCTTGTTGTTCTGTGGCCCACCTGGGAGGGACCTATCCACTGATACCGGGCGAGATATATACGTTTTCATCCCCCAATGGGTAATGTTGGACTATAGAGTAATCTGATCCTAGATCTGTGGTTAAACGCAACTTCTACCTTGGTGGGAGACGGGAGGAACCTCCCTGTTAGAGTAACAACCCTGGAGTGACCCGGACCCCCGCTGGGCTGTGTGTGCGTTTGTTTGAATCCGTTTTACCACAGCTCGTTCTCTGAAGCCCTGAAGGTCAGGGGAGACACCTAGAACTCTAACCCCCCCAGCGGCAGGCCGCTTTGTACCCAGCTAGAAGGTGCAAAGACAAACACTCCAACACACAGACATCTGAAACCTATAAAAGCTCTATGTGGGGAAAGTCCATGCTACCACTTCACAGGCTTCAATCACCCAGAGCCCTCTGAGGGATGCAGGGGACTGTCTGGAGGTTTTAACCCAGCCTGGTGCTACTGAGAGGGGGGATATGCTCTGCTGTGCGTGTAGGAGTGACTGTCAACACAGTTGATCTCCTTAACTCCACTCCTTTTAAAATGCATTGCCGTTAGTTTTTGAGTGATAGTTGGTGGTCGTAGCCCTTTACACTCGTACCTGTATACATACGGGTTGAAAATGGCAGATTTGGACACTGATAAGTGCCTAAATTGGAATGCAGTGGCTTCACAGTAACATGCTATACATGACGTCAGACCTCAGGCTCCACAGCGCTTGAGCACCGCGCATGACAAGAAGTAGCCCAAATCCCTCCCGCTAATTGGGCAACTTTTGCTAATGTTTTGTTGTCGGAGTCAGGGAAATTCTGTACATTGAGGACTCGATGTACAGTATTTTGAAAGATGACATGTTGAGGATTATAATAAATACTGCTTTGACGTCATACAAGCAAGCCAAAGACCCATGAGTCCAAAAGTGCACTTCACATTTCCATATCACAAAACACATGTCATATACCGTGTCAACGTTTACGATCACCACGTTTACATGTCCTGTTACAAGACAACATGGCGTTATACACTGGGTTGTGTTGACAGTTGTCCTGAACAGAGTGAATCTGTTTATTGTATTGTGAAAAAAATTGTTGCAGCGGAAACAGGCATCTGAATGCACTCACGACTCCATTCATATTCGCACCAACTTTAAACTGAACAAAATTATAAAACTCAACATGTAAAGTGTCGTTTCATGAGCTGAAATAAAAGATCCCAGAAATGTTTCATACGCACAAAAAAGCTCATTTCAAATTGAGCACAATTGGTTTACATCCCTGATCATTACACAGGTGCACCTTGTGCTGGCGACAATAGGCCTCTAAAATGTGGAATTTTGTCACACAATACCACAGATGTCTCAAATTGAGGGAGCGTGCAACTGGCACGCGGACTGCAGGAATATCCACCAGAGCTGTTGCCAGATAATTGATTGTTAATTTCTCTACTGTAAGCCTCAACCGCAGACCACGTGTAACCATGCCAGCCGAGGACCTCCCCAGTGGGTAGGCCTGGCTTCCAAGTGGGTGGGCCTATGTCCTCCAAGGCCCACCCATGGCTGTGCCCTTGTCCAGTCATGTGAAATCTATAGATTAGGTCCTAATGAATTCATTTCAATTGACTGATTTCCTTATATGAACTGTAACTCAGTAAAATCTTTGAAATAGTTGCATGTTGCATTTATATTTTTGTTCAGTATACAATTTGGTACTCTGAATTGCCTAGTGAAAGCCTAACACTAAGATTGTATTTGAAAACGTAGCTTGTCATGTTGGCAATAGAACAAACTTTCAAATTATGCCCACCCTGTCCCAGACTGCGATTTATAATGGACAGTTTTTGGATTGCGTAAACAACGGTAATTGTGTTAAGGCGGGGATGCAGGGCTGTGTTCCAAACAAAACAACTACAAGTGAGCTTGATCTACTTCCTTCACGACAGAGCTAGGAGAGCTAAAAAATCAAAGTAAAAAAAGTACCTTATAGTTAAACTTCTTTGAGTCATAAAAGTGTATTGGAATGACTTAGGAACTGCGCACACTTTGGAGAGGTGGGTGGCCACTTGGAGACACCAGTTAGACCTCTCACTCAAACCCTTTTTTACCTTGTGTGACACCTACCCCCAAATTCTCCAAGAATATTCTTTTACTGAATTTTACTGAACGCATCTTCAGTATTTTCAGATTTCGTTATCAAATGAGGCAAAAAGTACAGTAAATGTAAAATGTGCATCAAATCAATAGTGTAATGTTTGGATTCAGTCTTGTGACAGATGGACTGGTGGGTCCTCACCTTTAGTCTAATCATTTTCCAAAGAGTTCCCTTTTAATTGCTACCATGTAATCTTATTAAAATCTGTTCCTATACACACACACCCCAGGGATAAAAAAAAAAAATCATAGAATGTTTGGGAATGATGCAGTCAGGCATTTGTGAAAATTCTATAGCAATATGGAGTGGGAAAGCGGCGTTGCGTTTGGACAATTAATAGACACTGCAGTAAATTAAACCAAATGAAAAAAATCTGTCTTGTCCAGGACCAGCACGTCATAACCAATCAGAGCTACAGGCCTATATGCAAATAATCCGTTTGCCTGACATTTTACAGGCAGCAGAAAGAGCACGACTTCAAATCATTAGAAAGCAATCGCCAAAATACACCCGAATGGATTTCTGAAAATATGAAAATACCAATACAGTCCTCTTACATTAGGGAGCGTCTGCTAAATGACTTAAATGTAAATGTAAATCAAACAATGAGCAGGTCGGCGCTCTCTCCCTCAGTTGCCTATGCACACAAACAACAACAAGATCAACAACTAATGCCTGCCTGAGTGAGATGAGCTAAAAATCTGCTGTTGTTGAACAAGGAAATGGATTCTTTCAACGTCAGCCACCTTACTTTTAGTCACCAATAAGGCTGTGTGTGTGTCGGGGGAGTCCAAACAGGAATAGTGCCATGGCAACTAAATGTGCCATAGTAGAATGATTATTATCCAGACTCTCCTTTGTTTACCCTTCTCTGTTCGCCACTTAGAATTGTATTATACAGCCTTCATCGCTTGGCTGTAGGTGAGTAATTGCCACTCCTTGAGTCAAAGTACAGATCAGACCAGTTCAAAGCTGGTGAGGAAAATCTATACAAACCCTACATGACATTAAGCTCCCACCTCTGAGCTGTCATCTGTTGGAGAGGGCAATGACTTCGCGTAACAAGATTAACCAAGCAGCAGGGTTTAGGTCAACTCAAGAGTGGGCAAAAGAGCTCCTAAGCTTTCCAGGACTTTACTGCCATCTTGTGGCTACTGATGGTAATGACACTGTGGTGTCAGTTACTGCCTAATGCAAACAAAATACTTTTTGTACTGTATAGCAGTCATCAACCCTTTGGCTTAGATTCAACACATCAAACATTTGATGATTGAATCATGTTTTTCAGTGCCAGGCAAGAATACGAGCCTATAATACAAATAAAAGTTGTCACACCCGTGGTATACCATGGCAGTCAGCCAATCAGCATCCAATGCTCGAACTACCCAGTTTATAACACCCTGTAGCTCCCCAGGACCAGAGATGAAAAGAACTACCTAAACAGACACTAAACTAGTTTTCAATCAACAACACAGTGTGGTACCAGCTGAAGTGGAGGCTTGCTGTGTAAACTCACCCAGAGTGGTGTTGTCCTCTCCCATGATGATCTTCATAGAGGTGATGATCTGTTGTGACACGGGAGGGGACATGGCCGTGGCATAGATTGAACTGTGGGAGTGGGACCGCAGGTAGTCTATCAACTCCTATGGGGGAGAGAGATACAATAAAACACCATTGTCAATATAAATGGGGTTCATAGTTACAATTAATACTACATAAAGGTTGAACTTCAGATCGTGAAAGTCTCCTATTGATGTGAACGCATGATATATGTGACAATCTGAGTTAGGATCTCAAGACAGGATTTAGCCCTTAGATAATTTCCCACATCATGGGGCAATGATAAAACCAGTTTGTCTTGTTGATGACTAAACCTCCACACCTAAACTGTCCTAGTAAACTGTATCAGAAACCACCCCGGAAATCTGAAATCTTATCATTATAAATATGATCTCCCATGTCAGTGCCTGTTATACACACACACACACACACACACACACACACACACACACACACACACACACACACACACACACACACACACACACACACACACACACACACACACACACACACACACACACACACACACACACACACACACACACACACAGCTTTGTTATAATGGAATGTTTTAGAACATTTACTGCCCTGAACATAGCTTTGGGAACCTTGGTACCCTGCCAAGAACATTTCTCCTAACCCGTGACCCTTTGGAGAGAGTCACAGGCTGCCCTACTTCCGAGTCTCGTATTCACTCCGTTACCAGAATTGGCAGGTGTGAAGACAGCAGGAAATCAAGGTTGCTTTAGAGCAGACAACAAACTCACCCTCTTCCCTCCGATGTATCCTCCAGCAGCACCAAAGCTCTTCGTGAATGTTCCCATCATGATGTCAACGTCTTTGGGGTCCAGACCAAAGTAGTCCACCACCCCTCCACCTCGTGGTCCGAGAGCTCCGATGCTATGGGCCTCATCCAGGTACAGATAGGCCTTATAATGCTTCTTCAGGGCTATCACCTCAGGAAGGCGTACTATAGAGCCCTCCATACTGGGGAGGAGAGGAGAATGGTGAGAGATGGAGGGAGGAGAGAGAGAGAGACACATACACATTCAAGACTGACACATGCACACTAAAACGATGGGTCAGTTAACTGTACTTTTCACCTTATGTTACTTCACCTAGAAATACAGAGGATTAGTTCACCCTAGGTATAATCTCTGCCCACTGAGTGTACACTACATTGTTTAGTTTATTAGGTATACCCATCTAGTAATAATAATAATAATATATGCCATTTAGCAGACGCTTTTATCCAAAGCGACTTACAGTCATGTGTGCATACATTCTATGTATGGGTGGTCCCGGGGATCGAACCCACTACCCTGGCGTTACAAGCGCCATGCTCTACCAACTGAGCTACAGAAGGACCACTGGGTCAGACCCCCCTATGACTCCAGAACAGCCTGAATTATGTTCCTAATGTATGGCAGGATGTTTATTCCCCACACCCTTTACACCACCGCTACGAGGCTGTACCATTGACCCTAGGCAGGATGGGGCCATAGACTCATGCTGCTTACGCCAAATCCTGACTGCCATCAGCATGACGCAACAGGAACGGGGATTTGTCGGACCAGGCAATGTTTTTCCACTCCTCAATTGTCCAGTGTTGGTGATTGCGTGCCCACTGGAGCCCCGCTTCTTGTTTTTAGCTGATAGGAGTGAAACCTGGTGTGGTCATCTGCTGCAATAGTCCATCCGTGACAAGGATCGACGAGTTCTGCATTCCGAGATGTTGTTCTGTACACCACTGTTGTACTGCCCCGTTTTTTGTCTGTTTGTTCTGTTCCAACGAACAGTAACTGAATGCCTCCATGCCTGTTTGCCTGCTTTATATACCAAGCCTCAGTCACAATGACTCCTTCTGTAGGAACGGCGTGGTGTACCAAATAAATTAGCCACCGAGTGTATCTTATTTGCAGCTCCTTGATCTTTGTTCGCAGTGGAAAGACAATGACTGTTTATCTTAAGTTCCCTAAGGGTGTGTCAGACCATTTTAACTACACATTAGTGAATTATATTGATTAGGGTGAGGCAGCTTTACTTACAACCATATTGATCATTATGGATTCGTTGACTTTTTACGGTAAGTACCTTACGAAGAACTCAAGCCAGACACTTTTTATGTCCACTTCTATGCGAAGTCTGAATGCACCGCAGTAGGATTCCCTCTACATCAATCCATTCAGGGTGCTAGAAAGAGCGTATCCGCATAAAATCGGTTTGATTCATTTAATCTTGTTTTCATTATTATTATTATTATTATTTTTAAATAACATGCCTCCACAGAATCCATCTTGCCCTACATATGAGAGTTCAAAGGGTTAGAATCTGTTAGTCTTTCTAAAAAAATTAAAAAAAGGTAGACTACCTGTAGATTCCCTCGACCAGAATGAGCATCTTCTTCCAGGGCCTGTGTGTTCTGGGCTGGCCGTGAACAATGGCATCTCTCAACAGCTTCTCTAGACTCACCATATCTGGGAGCGGAGACCGACAGAACGGTGTTAGAGAAGACTAGGACATAGACAGGGTGTGAATAATGCAGCCGGAATACATGAACGTTTTCTTTTTGACGTTCAACAACGCTACATTGTATCCGTGATAAGACAACCACCTGACAAAAACCTTGGCATGAACAAGGAGCAGACTATTGGTAATGCTTCTATTACATGACACACCGAACTGATTACAAAGGGAGGAACAGTAGATTATGTAACGGTAAACGTGTGTGACGGTGTGTCTCCGACGGACACACCCACTACTGGTGCCTGGAATTCTGATTGTCTAGTTTCCCCCCAGTGTGTAGTGGCCTTGGGGGTAGTTGAGTGGAACTAGTTTTAAGTGTACTCACTGTTGTGTTTGAAGACGCGGATGGTGGCGCCAGAGAGCCGCGCCCCCAGCGCCAGAGAGGCGTGGTTCAACTCATCACTCAGAATCAAACAGCCCTGGAAAGAGCAAATCAATTTACAGAAAGTATTTTCATACAACATACTCAAACTTGCCCCTGACAGAGCGATGGAGGACATTCAATGGCATTGTCTTAAATCAAGTAACTCATACAATATATTACATCAAACAGCCCTAGAATGTAAATACAGTTGATTAATATTAAGTCATAGCAATACAATATACTGAAGAACTAAAATGGTATACAGGACAGCTTCCCTGACGGGGAGGGCTTTACAGACAGTCTCACAGTCAGTGACACCTCGGCCATCACATGACACCACACACCGTTGCATAGTTACCGCAGGACACGTTACACAATTTAATCATCTAGTGAATGAATGATTGAGCAGAACGAGCTCATTATTCAATGACACAACTTACAAGAAGAAGCGAGGAAAGGAGGAAAAACGAGAGAGAGAGAAACCGATTGGGTTTAAGAATTCTGGACCTTTACCTCCTCTCTAACCAGTGGTTCCGATGTCCGTAAGGACAGGAAATGTGTGTTCTTACTCTCACGAGGACGACCACGTGTGTGTAAGAGAGGGTACAACACATTCTATTTACACGCTCAAATGCCCATGTGGGCTTGTTCACATTGGTCAGACAAAACGCGCACTCGAAGAGTAGCTGAACGCAAAACAGCTATCCGCACCAAAAATATGGACTGCGCGGCACTACATCCCTGGATGGGAGACCAGATGCTGCTGGAAATAGTGTTGGAGGGCCAGTAGGAGTCACTTTTTCCTCTGGTCCAAAAATAAATAATAATATCCCAATGCCCCAGGGCAGTGATTGGGGACATTGCCTTATGTAGGTTGAGGTCTTTTAGATGGGACGTTAAACAGGTGTCCTGACTCTCTGCGGTCACTAAAAATCCCATGACACTTATCATAAGAATAGGGGTGTTAACACCAGGGTCCTGGCTAAATTCCCAAACTGGCCCTCATACCATCACGGCCACCTAACCATCCCCAGCTTCCCTTCAAATTGACTCATTCACCCCCCCCTCCTCTCCCCTGTAACTATTCCCCAAGTCGTTGCTATAAAATGTGTTCTCAGTCAACTTATCCGGTAAAATAAAACAATTACCAATACATTCGTGAATGCCAATCACGGTGCAGTCTCAACCCTGAAATTCTGGGTAATTGAGAAGGTTTCGCTTTCCTCCAGAGGCAATATTGTGAGGCAATTGTTACAGCGAGCAGCACTTTGGATCGACTGCTTAGATTGCGTCGAGCCAAAGGGTCTGAATGAACAGCTCTCCCTCATCTTTTTTTGTGAAGACGTTTTCTTTGTTGATTTCTCCGTCTTTTGTTACTCAAGTGGAATGCATGTGTAGGAATCCTGAATCAATCATACCATTGTTTGAATAACTTGTGTAGTTGCTGTTACTACTGACATGTTGGATTGACATGACGAGCGGGACATTCCCCTGCGAGGTGATACAGGTGCCTCCCAATACCCTTTCCCCACTCAAAGCTCTGGTGAAGGTGATTCATGGCAAAACGTAAGCCCATTGTTTGTTTGTCCCGTTCATACATCTATCAGCTTTACACAGAAACAGAGTGCTCATTTTTTCTTTAGTCTCCTGAAAAGTCAACAGTTAAAGTACCCTGGGGTAATTTCATTTTACTTTCTGTCAAAACACACACACACACACACACACACACACACACACACACACACACACACACACACACACACACACACACACACACACACACACACACACACACACACACACACACACAGACAGACAGAGAGAGAATGTGTCTGACAGAGCGCTTCCTACTTTTCACATTGTAGTCATTTTGCACACTCTTATCCAGAGACTTACAATTAGTGTATTCATCTTAAGATAGCTAGGTGGGACAACCACTTATCACAGGCATATAAAGTAAAATTTTCCTCAATAACGTAGCTATCAGTAGTCAGAGCAAGGAGGTAGGGTTCAGCGATGTCAACCTTTGTCCTATGATGATTATGTACCATAAAAATCAGTGATATACGATGCTATCGCCCCCATTGGCCATTTAAATACAACTCAAACATAACCTAAAAGCTCTGCTAAAAAAACAGTTAGGCTATAGCGCAAAACCGAATTTATCTGGACAAATCATGGCGAAAGATGTTGTTGAAAGCCTGGGAAGAAGCTAAGTGCAGGCAATAGCAAATGTTTTCGAATATTCCTTTCTGGTGGAATTGCAGAACAGGTGTGTGTGCGCGTGGCACGCACATGATGGAGCAGTGACTGTCTGATGAGGAACAGTCTTACCGTAGCGAGTTATACAGTTATACATCATGGCCTTTAATTGTTTGTGCCATCTCTCATAAAGCTGTGAGAAGCGTGTGAAGCTTATGCCTAGGCTATAGACCTTCATTCTTGAAAGCCACAACAACTCTAGGGCAACACCTTCGTAGCCTAGAAAGTTTGGGAAATGAGCTACTGTTCATAACTTTAGGTTGTCTTAAGGCTTTTATGATAGGCCAAGAAGGAGATACAGTTGAAGCCGGAAGTTTACGTACACCTTAGCCAAATACATTTAAAAACTCTGTTTTCCACAATTCCTAACATTTAAATTCCCTGTCTTAATCCTATAGAACATTTGTGTGCAGAACTGAAAAAGCTTGTGCGAGCAAGGAGGCCTACAAACCCGACTCAGTTACACCAGCTCTGTCAGGAGGAATGGGCCAACATTCACCCAACATATTCTGGGAAGCTTGTGGAAGGCTACCCGAAACGTTTGACCCAAGTTAAAGAATTTAAAGGCAATGCTACCAATTACTAATTGAGTGTATGTAAACTTCTGACCCACTGGGAATGTGATGAAAGAAATAAAAACTGAAAGAAATAATTCTCTCTACTATTATTCTGACTAGAGGTCGACAATCGGAAATCGGTATTTTGGGCGCCGCTTTAGAAAAAAAAAACCTTTATTTAACTAGGCAAGTCAGTTAAGAACACATTCTTATTTTCAATGAAGGCCTAGGAACGGTGGGTTAACTGCCTCGTTCAGGGGCAGAACGACAGATTTTCACCTTGTCAGCTCGGTGGATCCAATCTTGCAACCTTACAGTTAACTAGTCCAACACAATAACGACCTGCCTCTCTCTCGCTGCACTCCACAAAGAGACTGCCTGCTACGCGAATGCAGTAAGCTAAGGTAAGTTGCTCGCTAGAATTAAACTTATCTTATAAAAAACAATCAATCATAATCACTCGTTAACTACACATGGTTGATGATATTACTAGATATTATCTAGCGTGTCCTGCGTGGCATATAAGCTGACTGAGCATACAAGTATTTAAGTATCTGACTGAGCGGTGGTAGGCAGAATCAGGCGCGTAAACATTCATTCAAACAGCACCTTCGTGCGTTTTGCCAGCAGCTCTTCATTGTGCGTCAAGCATTGCGCTGTTTATGACTTCAAGCCTATCAATTCCTGAGATGAGGCTGGTGTAACCGAAGTGAAATGGCTAGCTAGTTAGCGTGCGCTAATAGCGTTTCAAACATCACTCGCTCTGAGCCTTCTAGTAGTTGTTCCCCTTGCTCTGCATGGGTAATGCTGCTTCGAGGGTGGCTGTTGTCGTTGTGTTGCTGGTTCGAGCCCAGGGAGGAGCGAGGAGAGGGACGGAAGCTATACTGTTACACTGACAATACTAAAGTGCCTATAAGAACATCCAATAGTCAAAGGTTAATGAAATACAAATGGTATAGAGGGAAATAGTCCTATAATAACTAACCTAAAACTTCTTACATGGGAATATTGAAGACTCATGATAAAAGGAACCACCAGCTTTCATATGTTCTCATGTTCTGAGCAAGGAACTGAAACTTTAGCTTTCATACATAGCACATATTGCACTTTTACTTTCTTCTCCAACACTTTGTTTTTGCATTATTTAAACCAAATTGAACATATTTCATTATTTACTTGAGGCTAAATTGATTTTATTGATGTATTATATTAAGTTAAAATAAGTGTTCATTCAGTATTGTTGTAATTGTCATTATTACAAATAAAAAAATAAAAAAACGTCTGATTAATCGGCATTGAAAAATCATAATCAGTCGACCTCTAATTCACATTCTTAAAATAAAGTGGTGATCCTAACTGACCTAAAACAGGGAATTTTTTACTAGGATTAAATGTCAGGAATTGTGAAAAACTGAGATTAAATATATTTGGCAAAGGTGTATGTAAACTTCGACTTCAACTGTATTTTGTGTACTGCCCTGCTGTGCAATCCGAGACTCTGTTTTTTACTGGCAGCGCCAGTCAAGTTCAAATAGGCTAAACTATTGTCTGTCACATCACAAAGTCATCACCATCGACAATGGCTGTCAATCATCGTTGATCGACGATGCGATCATAAAGTCTCCCGACACTACTTCATATGATACTACCCTCAGGGCCATTGGTGTCGTCAGGCATTATGACAATTGACTACCCCGTATCTCAATATTTTGAGAACACATGGAGGAAACTAGATTGTTTTGGAATGGTGTTAACCCTTTAAGACCAACGTACAACTGGTGAATGAAAACATAACATGTTTTCACCACCAAAAGGAAATACGATGTGTGCCCAACTGCGATCATTTCAGGGAAGGAAAGGTTACTTTAATACATTGACTTACAGAAAGCGAGAGGAAAGAGGGGAGAGAGAAAGTGAGATCGAGAGAAAGGCACACACACACACACACACACACACACACACACACACACACACACACACACACACACACACACACACACACACACACACACACACACACACAAAAGTGATACATAAGCTAAGTTTACATCCAATTGGCGACAGATTTTCATGCAAATAACCTACAATCCGCATAAAGAAATATGCACGTTTCAACCCTACTGATAGATTTGTCACAAAAACTGTGGCGTTAATTAGCAACTGTGTCTACTCCGGCCTTGGTAACGTCACTCGAGCCAACAGCTTGCAGTTACAGTGCGGATAGGCTGTGGGCGTAGTCTACATGATGAGATTATTATAGAAAAGCATCGATCATCATGTCACCAGAATAAAACTCTCAATATTTATTGGAAAAGAGCATCAAGTTCATCACCTAGCACTTTCACCACCCCGTGAAGTTCATCAAAATGTATTTAATCTGTAGCCTAATAAACTGCATGCTTTCCTGAATCGTAGTAAGCGTACTACACACCAGATCGCGTGACTAAGTTTACTTCGATATGGTCATTAAATAAATATTTGAGCATAAAGGTGCTTACATCGCCATTTCTCGCATAATTAATGTTACCGACATAAAAAGAGTGTACCAAAACTTCCATCACAGCTTTCGTGTTTTTAAAAGTTGTTTTATATAGTAGTACTTTACTTGCATTAAAACTGTGGATGGAAATATGGCGAGGCATTCCTGCACAATTCCTACCTTCCCAGCGAGAGCAGGAATGTTCATGGAGTTGGTAGCGAAGCCCATCCCAAACGCCATGGATGACTCCACCCCCAGGAACCTAGCAACCAGCTGCTCCAACTCCTCATGGATGTCCAGGTTACCTGGAGACAGCAGAACATACCAATACAATAAGGCCTTACTGTAAAAAGGTCAACTCAGCTAAATGACATTACCACCAGCAGCACCGCAGATATTGAGATAAGTGAGATGCAAGACTTCTCTCTCGCAGTATCTACGCACGTGCACAGGTTCACAGTGTGGTAGCCAGGGCACCAAAACGGAGGAGAAGTTGAGCCTCCCACGTTGAAATTGACCCACTATACTGTTTACTTACTGCATCTACATCCTATCGCTGAGTCTATGAACGCATGTTCATGTCAATGTAAAGAGCATGACGTCAACAAAGATGCACGAACAGAACTATCCATATCAGTAACAGTGATGCTCTGTGGGTGTTTTCACACTTGGACCCTTTCAGACATTTTTTTGTGCAGTGTTTACACTTCAAAATGAACTCGGATCACTGAAAAGAGCCATTGAACCAAACAGAGACCATCTCAGATGTGGTCGGATTTCAGTTTGCGGTCCGATTCCCTTTTTAGGGCAATGTGAACACAAAGCTCTCGAGAGTCGCTTGTCATTATTCCCACACCACACACTAGACTAACGCAACACTGTTTCCCCTGCCAAAAGAGAGAAGATGAGGTGCAAGTTCAAGGGGGGGGGGAAGAAAGTGTGCGTTTTTTGGATATTGATTAGCGATTGTCAAGGATGCACAGAAATTCCAAAATACGTGTGGTTTTCAGTTCAGATTATTGGTCTCCTCCCCTTCATCTACACTGATTGAAGTGGATTTGAAAAATGACATCAATAAGGGATCATAGCTTTCCCCTGGTCAGACACTCATGGAAAGAGCAAGTGTTCCTAATGTTTTGTACACTCAGAGTATGTCCAACATGTCATTATATTCGGTGCTCTGTCATTGTGTGGTACATAATAACAGAGGACGTGCCTTTTGTTTCCTTGTTTCTTTAAAAAATGACAAAACCACAAAGAATACGGGAGAAACAAGACCAACAACAAATTGAGCGGAGCAGCTTGTCTGTACTAGTGCAGGCTTCATATCTGTGCTTCGTTTTAGATAGCATATGCCATTCATCCAAAGCGACCTACAGACATGCGTGAATAGACTGTGTTCGGGCGGTATCGGGAATCGAACCCACCATACAGCCATTGCAAGGGCCATGCTATACCGGAGCTACCGAGGTCTACAGATATGAGTGTATCAAAGCAAATGTCCCCCCCCCCCCCACAAGAAGGTTATTATAACCAGGTCTTACCCATCTCAGAGCGGGTGCTGCCCACTCCCACACCGTACTTGTGTGTTGACCCTGTGGCATTGTCAGCACACCTCCCAGTGTTCTCAGCAAAGCCCAGGTAGTTATAAGAACCCATGTTGATCACGTCTTTCACCACCTTGCCTGTGTGTCTGGCAGACAAAGACACAACTTTGAGCAACTCTGACAAGACATGGAAGTATTAGACAAACCAGTGTCAAAAAGAGAACATACCCATGACAATATGAAGGTGTTTCCTTTATTTTTATACAGTACTTCTCATTTTTGCCAGGCAGCTAAATTAAATACCTTACTGGCAAAACGTGTTTGAAAAGGTTTTGTTTTTAACGGCATCTTGACGTGATGGGTTCCCTAACGCTGACATTTGGTTGTGGAAAATAAGCTAATACAATGAAATAGGGCCTAGCTAAGAGTGAAAGAGGTCAACCATTAACACACAATAACGTGATAAATACAGTTGGTGGTTTCTATCCAGCACATTTGTCCCGACAGTCTCCCCTCACAAAAAGCGGATATTTTTTTCCATTATTCTTTTGATACGGTCCTAAAATGTTTGGCATTTCAGCAGTCAAGTTAAAATAGTGTCACCAGTGAAACTTACCAAAAAATCTATTTTTTGAGTGGATTTGTCCTTTAAGTAGGGCAACGACCTGAAGGGTGATAGAGGGGGCATGATAGCACCATGCCTTCCATGACGTAGGTAGGTAAGGACACACACATTTTGGTATTCTATCCTTGTGAGGACATAAAATGCATTTCCATTCAAAATCCTATTTTCCCTAACTCTAAACTTTAACCAGTAACCCAACCCAACCTCTAACCCTGACCTTAATTCTAACCCTAATTGTAATCCTAATTGTAACCCTAAACCTAAGCTTAAAATAGCCTTTATCCTCATGGGGATGTGGGAAATGTCCCCACAAGGGAGGTTTTTCTTTTGGGGGATTTTAGGTCCCCACAAGGATAGAAGAACCAACCCATCCATCCACACACATCTTCTCTCCCGAGCTACTCCCATGATTTTCTAGGGCTGGGCCCTAGGCTACAGCACCAAACAAATGGTCTCGTAGTAGCCCCCCCACACACTATAAGTAAGCCCTGTTAGGGTTGTTAGGGTGCACGACTCACTCGAACGTCCTGTTGTAGTCTTTGGAGGTTCTCTCCACCAGGTCCATCTTGGCTCCAGGGACACTGCAGATAGGCCTGTTCCAGTTGTCACGGATACGCATGTATAGATTCCTGGTGTAGAAGTTCTCAAAGTCCTGGTACAGCGGAACAAAGTCCTACAACACAGACAGAGAGAGAGAGAGAGATCACTGTCATACGTTAGAATGATTAACTAGGTCTGGATCAATCCAAGCGCACAGGTGTGTCTTTCTTTCAAGCTTTCAGAGAGCTCGTTTGACATAGTTTACGCTTGCACTGAGCATTGCTGTTTACAAATAACAGGTTTGGGAAACGCTTACTCTGTTCTGGAACCTTCCTTGAGTAATTGTTAGGACATAACGGTTGCACTGAGCATAATGGTTGTGAAACACATTCCTGTGTTACATGGCAACATTTCCTTTTGTAGGATAGCCGGAAGAAAAGCCATTATCCATCGGGTGATTGGTTGAGAATTCTTGGGTGTGTGACATCACTCAGAGCCCTTACCAGAACACAAAACATGGCAGACAATCTCTCTCGGTTGAGATCTGACACCAGTAGTAATCACCAACTTCAATGAAGTTCAAATTGAAAGAGGTTTAATATTCCTACACCCGAATAAGATTGTCGCCAAGGAGACGCACCTTATTCACACAGCGCTTGAGTAAATATTAGAATTGTAATAGTTGGGACTACATCAAAGCAACGAATCCAGTAAAAGTCAATTAGGGTGGGAGCAGAGTGAGAGTGGTGAGCAGGGAGTCTGTAGAAGTTATCCCTAACCACTGATACAGGGTCAGATCTTAATGATTAGGTTAGGATTGGGAAGGTGGGCCGGTGAGGTGGTTTGTGGCAAAAACCTTATTCTTTAGAAAAATACAGCCAAACAAAACGTATAGACACTCTGGATACGAGTGTCTGCTAAATGACCAAAACGCAAGAGTAAATATAACAAAAGTACTGTCTGCATCTCTTACCTTCTGTTCGTCCCTCTCTCTGGCCACGTGGCAGTTCTCGACGCCCCAGTTGCGGAGGAAGTCTCTGAGGTACCCGAAGATGGTGAGGATGCCGTAGCCCACGTAGGTGAGAACCGCCACAAGCAGAGGAGTCTCCTCAAACTGCTCCACAAACGGCCTGTTGTACAGGCTGGTGTTACGCACAACATGGTTGTTCTGGAGAAGAAGAAATACACGGAAGTGTTACTTACTCAAAGTGATTTTGTGTTGATCTTTGCATGAAATTCCGTTAACGCCAAACAAGGTGACACGGAACCGCCATTGTTTTTGGGGTAGGCCTAGTCGTTGCTTAGCAAAGCGTACCCTAACGGCAGTTGAAGTTACTTCTGTCCCACGGGTGACAGCCAAGGTGAGAAAAATATTAACGAGTGACATTTGAGTGAACTTATTATCTCGGATTACATAGGCCAGGGATAGAATCTAGGGTGATTTGTGAGAGTGAACATTTAAAAAAAGGTGTTTAGCTTGGCTTCCAGATCAAGAGAGTCTAACAACTACATTTAAGAGGCTTGCCAAGCCTTTCTATGGACATTAAAACAACTCAGAGGGAAACATGAGAGAAAGAAAATAGGCCCAGGTCTTCTTTATTCAGAGATCATTTGTTAAAAACACAGAGGGACAAAAACAGACCCAAGACCATTTCAAGTTATACAATAAAACATTTGTTTTAAACATAAAAACATACGTGCGATTGTTCCCCCCCATAAAAAGCCAGATCACATAGCCCCTAGGCTCAGAGGGTTATCCATAGGTTTCCAATTGAGGCTGAGCTGAACTGTGGTTTATTGTCCTGAAAACTATACTCTGAAATCAAATGACCTGAAGTCAGTCAGCCTCGTCCCCCATTAAACCCCTGGCTGCTTAGCAACCACACGTGACCCAGTCATGCCCCTCTCTGAAATACCTTTGTGGTGTATGTGTTTGCACGCATACAGGCTGTTCTGAACTGAGCTCAGAACTGGTCAAACCGGCTACCAGGGTCTGTCTCCCACGGGGAACAAACATGAGGAAATAGCCCTCTAACTTGTCCACTAACCGACATACACCCTGAGGTCTGACTGCTAACAACTAGACCTTTAGGCTAACTGAAATGCACAGAGAGAGAGTTGCTTCATGTTTAAAGTGAAAAATGCCTTTCAGAGAAAGCAGTTAGTGTCCTAGGCCCTACGTCCACCACCACAGACTACTAAAAACAGACAGATCTTATTTGAGCACCATTTATAGCTGTGCATTAGAAACGGTCCTAAGACCAACTGTCATGTGAGAAGAGACTGCTTTGAACCTGGGGTGGAAACTGGAAATGTAGCCTACAGTACAGTATGTTAGAAACAGATAAGATTAGCATTCCTGAAACATTATTTTGTCTCTGAGAAATTAAGCTAATTGACTGCACCCAAATTGGACATTTTAATTTAGAGGATTCATATAATATTCAATAACTATTCTCCATAGCAGTGTCAGTGTAAACAGAGACCAGCCCTTCTACAACCTGACGTACAATTTGATGTTTTTTTAAACAATGAGTTAGAAACAAGGAATCCAAAGACACGGTCAAAAGAAATCGACTTGCATTGGATTTGTGCCACACGTGCTTAAAAGATAGCTTTTTAAACAGTGTCCAGGTAAACAAAACCAAAGCATAGGTTGCTGTCATACCTTGTCCATAAACTGCTTACAGGGTAAGGAAACCAATGTCATTTTGTCATTTGGGTGAACTATACTGATAACAAATATCACCTAAAAGTAGGAACAGCACCATTTAGTGGTCAGAACCTGGTAATATCAGGATATAGGATGGGACACAAACCGAACAGCTTCAATGACTAATTTGTCTCAACTGCCACCACGTCCCTCTCTTCCATATCTTTCTCCTCAGAGACATTCCTGCACTGCCAGGGCCCACTCCCATAGCCAGCAGCCATTCTCCCCAGGTGCAGGCATGTGTGCTGCCCGGGGAGGGGTGTGTGTGTGTGTTTCTGGGAGACAAAGTACTCCTATCTAGTTGTTACACAACAAAAGCTCTCCCTCCCCATGCTGACTGGTATTCTCCATAGTAGTGTCAGTGTAAACAGAGACCAGCCCTTCTACAATCTCTCTCTCTCACACACACACACACACACACACACACACACACACACACACACACACACACACACACACACACACACACACACACAATTTAGCAATAACTCTGTGTTACTACACACATACCAGCATTATCACGTAATCAGGTTTAAAAAAAACATTATAGGTGTTTTGAGTTTAAGAGTGAATTTGTGATGTCAATGATTAGTTTAAAAGTGTCTTTGGGGAAAACTAAATATAACCAATGTTCAAAATGAGTCAAGGATGTGGTCGATTGTGTACTGTAAACTTTCCTATTCACTTTCACCAATGAAACATAGCAGCCTATGATTAGGCTATCTGACAACACCCATAACCTATCCCTCAGTACACACAAATTATGAGGCTTGATCATTTCGTAAGAAAACATCCACCCTGTCAAACTTATAATAATACAACTACGACTAGGTAATAAAAGCTACACAATGAAGCGAATTATTCAACTGTTTGATACTTCGTCGGGCTGTGGTTATTCAATCTACTTGTGAACAAAGGCAAGTGTTTCTTCCCTATTCCCATGTAGCAGTAGCGTTGACGGGTGGGCCTCACCTTCTCACTTGGGCGCCGATACTTCTTCTGTTGCGGTTGTTGGAACAAACAATGATTCTTCACGAAACCGTTCCTTCCCGAAGATTTTTTACCGTTTGCGGTCCGGTGGCAAACATCTCCATTTACCAACTTATTCGCCGAGCTCTCAGTCATACTTGGTGGCATTTAAATGACTTAAATGTAATGTAATTTATTCGCTTGAATATCCCGGTTGTATACTTGTTCACCAAGGGACTCTTCTCTTCTCAGTTAATGCCGGAACTAGCATTCTGCCAGCAGCACAAACAACGACGTCACATTCGTATGGTAATGAAGAAGCCTTCAAAATAAAAGGCCGCATTTCAAAACATTGCAAAGTGGATAACTCATTCAAAATCCAATCCAAAATCCAAGTCATTTATGAAGAAAAAATGTATTAACACAAATAATGAAAAAATACAATGTTGACACTGGTATGTTGAGAATATTGGGCTGTAGAGAGAAAACGTTTTTACCTGTCTCAGCTAAAGTGCAGTGGAAAATACTCAGAAGGGTCTCTACTAACTAAACACAGTGGGGCAAGAAAGTATTTAGTCAGCCACCAATTGTGCAAGTTCTCCCACTTAAAAAGATGAGAGAGGCCTGTAATTTTCATCATAGGTACATTTCAACTATGACAGACAAAATGAGAAAAAAAATCCAGAAAATCACATTGTAGGATTTTTTAATGAATTTATTTGCAAATTAGGGTGGAAAATAAGTATTTTGGTAGTTCTCTCTAAAACACGATGTGTATCGTGTTGTATTGGTGGGTGGAGAACGAAGTGCTAGGTACATACAACAGTCCCCCTGTTATGCAGGTGAGTGAGGACCAAAAAGCGACTTAACAGAAACTGAGTTTATTCAAGTCCAAACAGAAAATAACAAATCCTGAATCCTAAACAGGAAATGTCCAAACGGGGATAACAGAAATCCTCTAGTTTGTAGAGGGGAATAACAGGATAAGCGGCCACAGACTGCAGGTCCCTTCGGGTAGGCGCAGGCCGTAGCTGACAGAGACACCTGCTCACACACAGCATCTGATGAAGGCAAAACACGACAGGACGGAACAAGAACACAGCACAGCAAACAAGGATCCGACAAGGACAGAAGCAGAAACAGAGAGAGAAATAGGGACTTAATCAGAGGGCAAAATAGGGGACAGGAGAATGAGGAACAGCTGGGAGCAGGAACGGAACGATAGAGAGAGAAAGGAATAGAGAGAGGGAAAGAACCTAATAAGACCAGCAGGGGGAAACGAATAGAAGAGAATAGAAGAGAAAGCACAGGGACAAGACATGACAATATATGACAATACATGACACCCCCTCCAAAACGACACATATTTGGTTAGTAGAGACCCTACTGAGTATTTCCCACCTGACTTTAGCTGAGACAGGTAGAAAAGTTCTCTCTCTCCAACCAGTATGTATCCAATTCCCATGTACATTCTATTAAAGTGGATTGCTTTGGCGGCTATGGAGGCGGCTGGGTGAAAAACAAGCAGCAGGCTGTGCGATGCAGTCTCCCTAAAAAATTAACCATATTTGGTTAGTGGAGACCCTACTGAGTATTTCCCTCCCCACTTTAGCTGAAATAAGCAGAAAAGTTCTCTCTTCAACCTAACATTTATCCCATATTATAGTGTATTGCATTGTAGGCTATGGAGGGGGTGGAGATTGAAGTGCTTCTGGATATGCATGACACAGTCCCTCTTAAAAAAAACTAACCATATGAGTATTTTTAGTCCCACTTTAGCTGAGACAGGTTGAAAAGTTCTACAAGCTAATATGTATCCCATATACAGTCTAAAACAGTGAATTGCATTGTGGCTTATGGAGGGGGTGGAGCGAAAAGCCAGCAGTGGGCCGTGCGACACAATCCCCCTCAAAAACGAAATGTATTTGGTTAGTGGAGACCCGACTGAGTGTTTCCCAACCCAGTTTATATGAGGTAGTAGTTTCTTTACAACTCAATACATTTCCCATATAGAGTGTATTGTATTGCAGTGAATGAATGGGTTGAGTAAGGAGTCACCAGCACTCTCTATTAAACAGCAATTTAAGTTTTGCATACTATTGAGAAGGTTCATTCCAAGAATATAATTTTGTATTGTATTAAAAGCTAATTTCTTTAAATATAGCCTACACAATAGTTTTCAACATACTGTACCATTATTTGTGTCAACTTTCAAAAGAAAGGCTCATACAAATAATACAATATAAAAAAGTGCTGCTAGGAGAACGATAATCTCGGGTCTGGGGAAACTAATCTAAACTTGATGCTCTCAATCTCACACAAATGATCAATGAACCCACCAGGTACAACCCCAAATCCGTAAACACGGGCACCCTCATAGATATCATCCTAACCAACCTGCCCTCCAAATACAGCTCTGCTGTCTTCAACCAGGACCTCAGCGATCACTGTCTCATTGCCTGCGTCCATAATGGGTCTGCGGTCAAGCGGCTTCCCCTCATCACTGTCAAACGCTCCCTAAAACACTTCAGCGAGCAGGCCTTTCTAATCGACCTGGCCCGGGTATCCTAGAAGGATATTGACCTCATTCCGTCAGTAGAGGATCCCTGTTTATTCTTTAAAAGTGCTTTCCTCACCATCTTAAATAAGCATGCACCATTCAAAAATTTTTTAGAACCAGGAACAGATATAGCCCTTCGGAGGGATCGAGTGTAGGTTTTTTCAGAAGGGGTTGCTCTCTTGAAGACGGAAGGGACGTAGCCAACGGGATGAGTTGATGAGCGAGGTGAGGTAGGGTGGGGAAAGGATCCGGAAAAATGGTATCATTCCGGCAGGTTGTTGGGCAAAGAGCTTCCGGCCTGTTTATTCTTTAAGAGAGATTTCATCTGGAGAGAGAGGGGAGAAAGAGCCACGGTCAGAGGAGCAGAAAAAATTTTTAGAACCAGGAACAGTGTGGAGGAGATGAGATGCCCTTGGACTTGGAGGGGGAGTCTCCAGACCTGACTGCCCCTGACCAGCACAAATCATACCGAGGCGTACTGCATTAGCATCGAATAGCCCCCGCGATATGCAACTTTTCAGGGAAGTTAGGACCCAATATACACAGGATGTTAGGAAAGCTAAGGCTAGCTTTTTCAAACAGAAATTTGCATCCTGTCGCACTAACTCCAAAAAGTTCTGAGACACTGTAAAGACCATTTCGAATCCCACCGTACCTTCTCCGCTATGCAATCTGGTTTCCGAGCTGGTCATGGGTGCACCTCAGCCACGCTTAAGGTCCTAAACGATATCATAACCGCTATCGATAATAGACAATACTGTGCAGCTGTATTAATTGACCTGGCCAAGGCTTTCGACTCTGTCAATCACCACATTCTTATCGGCAGACTCAACAGCCTTGGTTTCTCAAATGACTGCCTCAACTACTTCCATGACAGAGTTCAGTGTGTCAAATAGGAGGGCTTCTTGCAGTCTGGCTTCTTGCAGTCTCTATGAGGGTGCCACAGGGTTCAATCCTCGGGCCGACTCTTTTCTCTGTATACATCAATGATGTAGCTCTTGCTGCTGGTGATTCGCTGATCCACCTCTATGCAGACGACATTCTGTATACTTCTGGCCCTTCTTTGGACACTGTTAACAAACCTCCAGACGAGCTTCAATGCCATACAACTCTCCTTCCGTGGCCTCCAACTGCTCTTAAATGCAAACAAAGCTAAACGCATGCTCTTCAACCGATCACTGCCCACACCTACCCATCCATCCAGCATCACTACTCTGGAGGGTTCTGACTTAGAATATGTGGACTACTGCAAATACCTAGGTGTCTGGTTAGACTGTAAACTCTCCTTCCAGACTCACATTAAGCATCTCCAATCCAAAATTAAATCTAGAATCAGCTTTCTATTTCGCAACAAAGCATCCTTCACTCATGCTGCCAAACATACCCTCGTAAAACTGACTCTCCTACTGATCCTTGACTTTGGCGATGTCATTTACAAAATAGCCTCCAACACTCTACTCAGCAAATTGGATGCAGTCTATCACAGTGCCATCCAATTTGTGCGACCTGTATGCTCTCGGTGGCTGGCCCTCGCTTCATATCCATCGTCAAAACCACTGGCTCCAGGTCATCTATAAGTCGCTGCTAGGTAAAGCCCCGCCTTATCTCAGCTCACTGGTCACCATAGCAGCACCCACCCGTAACATGCGCTCCAGCAGGTATATTTCACTGGTCACTCCCAGAGCCAATTCCTCCTTCAGGTCGCCTTTCCTTACAGTTCTCTGCTGCCAATGACTGGAACAAACTGCAAAAAAACTGAAGCTGGAGACTAATATCTCCCTCACTAGCTTTAAGCACCAGCTTTCAGAGCAGCTCACAGATCACTGCATCTGTACATAGCAAATCAAATCAAATCAAATCAAATCAAATTTATTTATATAGCCCTTCGTACATCAGCTGATATCTCAAAGTGCTGTACAGAAACCCAGCCTAAAACCCCAAACAGCAAACAATGCAGGTGTAAAAGCACGGTGGCTAGGAAAAACTCCCTAGAAAGGCCAAAACCTAGCCCATCTGTAAATAGCCCATCCAACTTCCCTCATCACCATATTGTTATTTATTTTGCTCCTTTGCACCCCAGTACCGATACTTGCACACTCATCTTCTGTACATCTACCACTCCAGTGTTTAATTTGCCATACTGTCATAATTTTGCCACTATGGCCTATTTATTGCCTTACCTCCCTTATCCTACCTCATTTGCACACACTGTATATAGACGTTCTCTATTGTATTATTGACTGTATGTTTGTTTATCCATGTGTAACTGTGTTGTTGTTTGTGTCACACTGCTTTGCTTTATCTTGGCCAGTTCGCAGTTGTAAATGACAACTTGTTCTCAACTAGCCTACCTGGTTAAATAAAGGTGAAATATTTTATTTTTATTTTTAAAGTTGCCCACTGCAAATGATGCAATATGAGATTACCATAGAGAATGATACAGGTCATCTTGTGGCAAAACAATCGTTTTAGTATGGTCAGCATCATTGACAGCTTCCAGTCATTTTAAGGTATTCAAAGTAGTCAACTGGTTGGGGATTTCTTTGGGTTGTTGCCTCAATGGCGATACCCATGCTGTCATTGACGCTGTAAGGAGTGACTACTCTAACAATGGAAATGCATTTCCTCACAGATAAAAGGAGGCGAGATCAGGTGGGACCATTATAGCCAATGAGAGGGCAGATACCCGCGTCAACAACAGGCACAACTTTGACAGTCTTTTTGTTGTTGTTGACAAAATGCCATGTGCTTCCACTTACAGTGTATCACTGCATTCGTAACAACCTAACCATTACGAAACTACTATTCGATCAAATAAGCCTCACCTAGCAAATTAGCAATTACATTTTTTGTTGACCAGATTTGACACTCTCATTGACCTCCATACAAAAATCCCTCAATTCGTGTTTTTATTTTCATGGACAGATTATGGGCGGAATAAACCCTCTTGCTTCGCCTCTTCCTCTCTCCCTGTAGTGGGTGAAACAGTGACGACTTGACCTATTATTACCTTACCATGACCTATTATTACCTTACCTGTGTGTAGAGGACTTTGGCCTTGAGCAATTAGCAAAAGGGAAAAGTGTCAAGGATTTTTCCAAGAAGACTCATACAGGCAGCACCTATTTGAATTAGAAAAAAAGATTCCCTTACATCCACTCACTGAGCTAGTTGTCCCTGAATAGGATGCTTGTGTAAAGAGTATTTTGGGGAAACGGAATAGAAATACATGAATAAAATACATAGGGAGTACTGTTCTAATGAATGACTCCCATTGGGTGTGTTCGAGTAGTAAGGCTAACAAAGCTGACTTTAGACTAAAGTCGACCAGGGAAGTCGGGGGAGGTGCATCTGCAGATAGCTGAAAGGCGGACCCTGTAGTGGTTTTCCAACAGCAAAACTCAGATCAACATGGCAGTGTTAACAGCAAAATTATTGTTTTTGTTATAATTCCAATGGGCAGATTCTGGATGTAGAACGAGAGAATCTGCCTGGACTGAATGGGAATATGTGAGATCTGAGCATTATTAGTTCTGTTTTGGGGGTTTTCATCACTGTTAATTGGATGTATCAGGATTGGGCAAAGGTGGTACTTAAACTTCTTCGCCTGGAGTGCTTCCTTCCTTTACCCACATGGATCATAAGGGGGGACGGGGAATTTCCTCTTGCCAGGGTGGAACTCTCAAATTCTAACACATATGAACACAGAAATTCATCACACATTTTGGCATGGAATTATTTATGTTAACAACAATTCAGTGACCGCACACACAATCCAGCTGCATATTGAACGTTGAGATTACCGAAAGGTCAGTCTCTTGGGCACATGACATGCAGTACAAGGAGTGGAATGTTGAACTGGCAACCAGTTCAACAAGGAGTGGAATGTTACAGAGACTGGCAACCAGGGCTAAACTAGCTAGGTAGTTTGCTAGCAAACATAACTAAACACAATAATACCAAAGTCAATATCAGCATGTGTAGTAGCTAGCGAGCTGTAAATTCTCTTAAACAAACTGCACTATCAATTTACGAGTCTACAATCTCACCATGTTCAATCTGCAGATTGTCTGCCTGAGTGTGGAGTTAAGTACTTTTAAATTCCTTGAGTGGAGTCTCTGACGTTGCTGTGGCAACAGCACTTTGGCCATACCACAGAGATTCTGTTTGGGCCACACACAATACACACCAGGGGAGAACGACTGCCCTCGGTCATTGAAGCCACGTAAAGTTAAGGCCGATCGCGATACCGCATTGTTAGCAGAAAACAGAATCCTCCATTATATGGAATGGCAAAGTAGCCATCTTCGTGGTCAATCTTCATGTAAATAAATAGCAATAATAATTGGTACCACATGTATGTGCTTGAACCGATGATTTGATTTAAATCGCACACAGAAATTGGAAGGCTAATCTAGTTGCTAATTGCAGGTTGCAATACCCTATTTGGCATTCGACTTGAGTTACTCAATGAGAGGTGGCAGCACTGAGCTAGCCTGCAACGTCACTTCCTGAAGTAGCTCAAACTAAGCATGTTATGTTGATTCGGCTAGTTACCACAGTCACAAAGTGGCTATATTAGCTTTTTGGTCTTCGTTTTAACGTTAGGGTTATGCATAAGGTTAGCAGTGTGGTTAAAGTTAGGGATAGGGTTAGGTTTAAACTGCAGAAATAGGCAGGGTTTATGACTTTGTGGCTGTAGTATCTAGTGACGACCATGTTGTGTCTCCATGTTACGCCATCTTTTATTTTATTTTATTTTTTTACCTTTATTTAACCAGGCAAGTCAGTTAAGAACAAATTCTTATTTTCAATGACGGCCTGGGAACAGTGGGTTAACTGCCTGTTCAGGGGCAGAACGACAGATTTGTACCTTGTCAGGTCTTAACCGACCTCATTAGGCTTCAATGCGCTATTGAATCTTCACATAGGAATGAATGGTGTCACATGATCAATTGCTTTGTCCATTCATATACCGTACACTGAGTATACAAAGCATTAGGAACACCTGTTCTTTCCAGGACATACACTGATTAGGTGAAAGCTATGATCCGTTTTTGATGTCACTTGTAAAATCCACTTCAATCAGTGTAGATGAAAAGGAGAAGACATGTTGATTAAAATGGGATTTGTCAGCCTTGAGACAATTGAGACATGGATTGTGTATATGTGCCATTCAGAGGGTGAATGGGCAAGACAAAATATTTAAGTGCCTTTGAACAGGGTATGGCAGTAGGTTTGAGTGTGTCAAGAACTGCAATGCTACTCGGCTTTTCATGCACAACAGTATTCCGTTTGTTTCAACAATGGTCCACCACCCAAAGGACATCCAGCCAACTTGACACAACTGTGAGAAGCATTAGAGTCAACATGGGCCAACATCACTGTGGAATGCTTCAGACACTTTGTAGAGCCACGAATTTAGGCTTTTCTATGGGCAAAAGGAGGTGCAACCCTAAAGTAGGAGGTTGTTCCTAATGTTTTGTCCTCTCAATGTATACAGTCATTGGCACACACACACACACAGAGCAAGAAGGGAGAGGAGAAAATCTTGTTGCGTGATGGTAGTTGAATAAAAAATAAAACCTTTGATTAATTTGGTCCACTGTTTAGTTTGAGCACATCCAGGGCCGTAGCCAGGGTCTGAGATTTAATGAGGTCCCTGGCTATTTGGAGAACAGCAAAAAACAAGCAAAAATGACTCCAGCCAGTATCACAGTGGTTCCTGTAGCTTCCTTCACCTCAGTCAATCTACAAACTGTCACGGCTGTCAAATGAACTGGACCAAGGTGCAGCATGGTGAGTGTACATATTCCTTTATTTCATATGACGCCGACAAAAACAATAATCCAGCCAAAACAACCGTGAAGCTAAAGGCTATAGTGCCAACAAGCAAAGACAACTTCACACAAAGAAAGGATGGAAAACGGGCTACCTAAGTATGGTTCCCAATCAGAGACAACGATAGAAGGCTGTCCCTAATTGAGAACCATGCCCTGCCAAAACATAGAAATACAAAATCATAGATAACAAAACATAGAATGCCCACCCCTAATCACACCATGACCAAACCAAATAGGGACATTAAAAGGCTCTCTAAGGTCAGGGCGTGACACAAACATATAGCCTATTAACTATACAATTAGCCACTACACATGAACTCAGCACAGGGATTGAAAACAGAGGGATCCTCAGAAAAACTATTACATTCACAAAAGGTAAAAATGGTTTGGTTTACATAATTTTGTTGCAGTTTTACAGGAAATTATTAATTCCTGCAATTCTACACATTTTCCCATGACTTATACAATGTTAAAAGAACAATGCAGCCATTTCAAATAATTTATTGGTAATAACAGGCAGCTTCATTAAATAGTACACGCAAAACACCAGTCTCAATGTTAACAGTGAAGAGGCGACTCTGGGATGCTGGCTTTCTAAGCAGAGTTGCAAAGTAAAAGCAATATCTCAGACTGGCCAATAAAAAGGAAAGATTAAGATGGGCAAAATAATACAGACACTGGGCAGTGTTATGGACAGACAAATCTAAGTTTGAGGTGTTCGGAACATTCATGAGACGTAGAAAAAATGAAAATATGCTGGAGTGCTTAACGCTATCTGTCAAGCATGGTCGTTTGATTCAGGTCTAGTGTGATTGAGGCAAAATAATAGCAACATTTTGTGAGCTAGCTAGCGTTAACCAACTTAGCTCTGCTAGCTAATGGTACATCATCACATTTACTTATGTTGAATTAAGACAAAACTAAGGCTACAAAACATTTCCATACACACAAACAGCTGTTAGATACTGCAACCTGACAGATAGCTAGAGGCTAACTAGAGCTGAACTGGCTGTGATAGCTACTAGCTAGCTGCTAGTAGTTCATTCACTTCAGTCGAGAGGTGATGAAACATTAGTTAACGTTGTAACATGTCAGTTACACTACTAGCTCAACACTGGGAATTTGCAGTTGAGGTCGGAAGTTTACGTACACTAGGTTGGAGTCATTAAAACTCCCTTTTCAACCACTCCACAAATTTCTTGATAACAAACTATAGTTTTGGAAAGTCGGTTAGGACATCTACAGTGGGGAGAACAAGTATTTGATACTCTGCCGATTTTGCAGGTTTTCCTATTTACAAAGAATGTAGAGGTCTGTAATTTTTTTTATCATAGGTACACTTCAACTGTGAGAGACGGAATCTAAAACAAAAATCCAGAAAATCACATTCTATGTGATTGTATTTTAAGTAATTTAAGTAATTAATTTGCACTACATGCTTTGTAAGTAGGAAAACCTGCAAAAATCCGCAGTGTATCAAATACTTGTTCTCCACACTGTCCTTTGGGCATGACAGAAGTCATTTTTCACTATGTTGACTGTGCCTTTAAACAGCTTGGAAAATTCCAGAAAATTATGTCATGGCTGTAGAAGCTTCTCATAGGCTAATTGACATAATTTGAGTCAATTGGAGGTTTATCTGTGGATGTATTTCAATGCATACTTTCAAACTCAGTGCCTCTGCTTGAAAATCAAAAGAAATCAGCCAAGACCTCAGAAAAACAATTGTAGACCTCCACAAGTCTGGTTCATTCTTGGGAACAATTTCCAAATGCCTGAAGGTACTACATTCATCTGTACACACAATAGTACGCAAGTATAAACACAGCCGTCATACCGTTCAGGAAAGAGACGCTTTCTGTCTTCTGGAGATTAAAGTACTTTGGTGCGAAAAGTGCAAATCAATCTCAGAACAACGGCAAAGGACCTTGTGAATATGCTAGAGGAAACAGGTACAAAAGTATCTATATCCACAGTAAAACGAGTTCTATATTGACATAACCTGAAAGGCCGTTCAGCAAGGAAGAAGCCTCTGCTCCAAAACCACCATAAAAAAGCCAGACTATGGTTGCAACTGCACATGGGGACAAAGATCGTACTTTTTGTAGAAATGTCATCTGGTCTGATGGAACAAAAATAGAACTGTTTGGCCATAATGACCATCGTTATGTTTGGAGGAAAAAGGGGGAGGCTTGCAAGCCGGAGAACACCATCCCAACCGTGAAGCACGGGGGTGGCAGAATCATGTTGTGGGGGTGCTTTGCTGCAGGAGGGACTGGTGCACTTCACAAAATAGATGGCATCATGAGAAAGGGAAATTATGTGGATATATTGAAGCAACATCTCAAGATATCAGTCAGGAAGTTAATGCTTGGTCGTAAATGGGTCTTCCAAATGGACAATGACTTCCAAAGTTGTGGAAAAATGGCTTAAGGACAACAAAGTCAATGTATTGGAGTGGCCATCACAAAGCCCTGACCTCAATCCTATAGAACATTTGTGGGCAGAACTGAAAAAGCGTGTGCAAGCAAGGAGGCCTACAAACATGAGAGTTCAGCTCTGTCAGGAGGAACGGGCCACAATTCACCCAACTTAAAGCTTGTGGAAGGCTACCTGAAATGTTTGACCCAAGTTAAACAATTTAAAGGCAATGCTACCAAACACTACATGAGTGGATGTAAACTTCTGACCCACTGGGAATGTGATGAAAAGAATAAAAGCTGAAAAAAATTCTCTCCACTATTATTCTGACATTTCACATTCTTAAAATAAAGTGGCGATCCTAACTGACCTAAGACAGTGAATTTTGTTTAGGATTAAATTAGTTTAAAACTGAGTTTAAATGTATTTGGCTAAGGTGTATGTAAACTTCCGACTTCAACTGTATATATATTTTTCTGTCAGACAGCAGTTACCTTGTCAGCTAGATCAGTCAACTAAAGAGTAGCCAGTTTCTGCTCTGGTTTCTTTTACAACTCAAACAAAAGTGCACCACAGACAGCAGCTGCCTTTATTCATCTTTCCCGTGCTGGTCCTATACGCCAGCCTTTCAGTGGCTTTGTCATCACACAGCCTCTCCGCAAGCTCTGTGGTGTCTGTGTGGTCCTAAATCCAGCCTGCTCAAACCGGCAAACAGCCTACCTGACTGCTCTGAGGAGTCTGCATGGTCCTAAAGCTCACTGGTGCTGCGTTTTATATCACAGTGCAATTATAAAACTGTTGGGGACAAAAATGCAATTTCAGAATGTGGGGGGTCATGCCCCCATCCCCAGTGAAAGTTGTGCCCCTGAAAATAACAATATGACAACCACACTCTCACCAAGACACATTTGATTCTCAGAACATTATGCGCTAGCTGGGGATCATTCAAAATGATTTTTCTCAATCAGGGCTAGTTTTGTTTCAAGTTCCCAGTTGTCTTGAATGCACTGAAGTCAGAACTCTGAGATTTCCGAGGTCCCAGTTGTTCTGAACTCTAAATTATCTCTAGTGACGAGAACCTTGTCGTGATGACGCAGCACAACATGATTTCCAGGGGTGCATTCAGTTCCATTCAACATTTGCTACATTGCGTGATAGTTTGTACTGAACGACATGTTTCCCCATAACGGTGCGCACTGTTCTGCAACAGCCTTTGAGGTATGTTTACTCGTGTCTGGTGGGTGTGGCGAGGTGTGGCTGAAATTGCAAAACTCGTGCAGCAGACACCTTACACAATGTCCCTCAGGGCCATTATAATCTCCTTGTTCTTCAACTGCTCGTTCAGTACAGTACCGTTTCTGTTTATTTGAATGTTGCACACTGTTTATTTCATATTGAATGCAGCCCTGATTTCCCAGATGGGTCACTTAGAAGTTAAATCATAGTAAAAATGGTTATTTTACCATTTCCTGATGGCTCATACAGAGTTTAATTCAGTTGCTCTATTGATCGCTACATATATTTAGTCTAAGACTGCCATTGTAGGGGCACCGTACTACTATGGCTGACCCTGTAAAACAACACATCTCACTGCATCTTCCCTTATCTGGTATTACTGTATGTGACAATAAAACACATGTGTTTTCAGACGCTGGCCTAACCTGTTGGTTTCTGGGAACAATCAGAACGGTTTGAATGTGTTCGCATTCGGGGAGGAGATCAAATCCAGACTCATCGTGGAGAGCTAGTGTTAGTGAGCCTGGCGTGTGGACGGGTAGCCAGGCAAATTTGATTCACTCATAGAACATAGACTATCAGTTTCATCACTGTCCTTTCTGGAGTAGATTATCCCTTTAATAGATACAGACAATCACTGATCACAGGATATGTTTTCTCACCCACTCACCATAAGACCTAGCTTACCCACAATAAAGAGTGTGTCCCAAATAGGACCATATTCCCTTTGTAGTGCAATGCTTTTAACCAGGCCCATTGGGCTCTGGTCAAAGGTAGGCCACTATATAGGGAAAGGGGTATTAATTGGGACTCACACAAAGTGAGTCAAGTACATATCACAATCGACTTGTTATGATTGACCATATTAGAAGCCAACTCTTGAACACACTAACATATAGCTAGCAACATACTGCCACAATGACATGCCTGTGTGACCTGATCCTTATCCACTCCTCTATCAATGGGCCCTTTTTCTACCTATAAAGTATCCCTTCTTGGGAACTCTTTAGAATAGGGATCATAAAGGGTTCATCATTTGCTTATTGGCCATCAATGGAGACACTATAAATCATTAATTAAACAGATAACTTTTGTTGGTTAAAATGGTGAGATCATTCATAAACATTACACCAGTACAAGGTGGAACATTACGAGCTCAGTAGTCATAGCCTGTTTTGCTTAGTGTTGCCAGCTAAGACATTCCTGGAACAGAAAACAAACACTGAATCAGTGGAATGTCAGATAGTGAATTTAAAACAATAGACCTTTCTTCCTGAAGTCAAGTGCAGGACTCTGAAGTAGAGCTTTAAAAGCCTTCCTGGTCATGTTACAACATCTCTTCCTGTTTGGTCAATATATTTTAGCACACCACACACGTACTGTACCTTTGTTTCCGCGCGCGCACTCACACAAACAACACACACACACACACACACACACACACACACACACACACACACACACACACACACACACACACACACACACACACACACACACACACACACACACACACACACACACACACACACACACACACACACACACACACACACACAACAATTGACGCTACAACAGCCTTGAGGTCTTCTAGATACATATAAATAGTGCTGGAAGATAAACCGTGCTTCTCCTTGATGCATTATTAAAGTCTGTCTTTCAGATGCTATAAACAACAACACACTTGGTAAGTGTGTGCTCTCTTGGCACAGTAAACTAAAGTGGATTATGGGGTTTGCCAAAGGCTAAATTGAATCATCAAACACAACTGTGAACACACTACACGGTGGGATCAATACAATAACAACCAGTAACTTGGTTGGGAACATATCAATTGGTAAGAGTTTGATTGAATAGTATTTCACTTCTTACCCTACTAGATGGCACTGTGGAACCATAGAAATAGTATAAAGGAAACTTAGCCTCATATCACCAAATATTAAACCTCAATATACGACAGCAATGTTCTTACACAATGTGAACTCTGAGATTAAGACATTTTATTTACTGATAACATCAAACCAATTGATTCTCTGTCCGATTGATTTTCAACGGGAGAGTTTGTACTCTATACAAGGTTATATACCATTCACTGTGCTATAATAAATGATCTAGTTTGGCCCTGCCAACCTGCATAGAGGTCGTTAAGACTAGTAATGTGCGTCCCAAATGACACCCCATTCCTTCCAAAGTGCACAACTTTTGACCAGAGCCCTATGGGTCCAGGTCAAAATAAGTGCATAAAGGGAATAGGGTGCCATTTGGGAGGGAGCCTTAGAGATTTTCCTAAATTGAGAGTGGAGATAACACTGTAAAGCTTTAATAAGATCAAGGACAGGGTTAAGTGGGAGGAGGCTGTGGATCTAATAGACGACACACTACATTGTCACAGTTTTGTCACAGTTTTGTCACAGTGTTGCCACAGTGTTGCCACAGAGTTGTTACAGTGTTGCCACAGTGTTGCCACAGAGTTGTTACAGTGTTGCCACAGTGTTGCCACAGAGTTGTTACAGTGTTGCCACAGTGTTGCCACAGAGTTGTTACAGTATTGCCACAGTGTTGCCACAGAGTTGTTACAGTGTTGCCACAGTGTTGCCACAGAGTTGTTACAGTGTTGTTACAGTGTTGTTAGAGTGTTGCCACAGAGTTGTTACAGTGTTGCCACAGTGTTGCCACAGAGTTGTTACAGTGTTGCCACAGTGTTGCCACAGAGTTGTTACAGTGTTGCCACAGTGTTGCCACAGAGTTGTTACAGTGTTGTTAGAGTGTTGCCACAGAGTTGTTACAATGATGTCACAGTGTTGCCACAGTGTTGTTACATTGTTGTTACAGTGTTGTTAGAGTGTTGCCACAGAGTTGTTACAGTGTTGCCACAGTGTTGTTACAGTGTTGTTACAGTGTTGCCAGAGTTGTTACAGTGTTGCCACAAAGTTGTTACAGTGTTGCCACAGTGTTGTTACAGTGTTGCCAGAGTTGTTACAGTGTTGCCACAGTGTTGTTACAGTGTTGCCAGAGTTGTTACAGTGTTGCCACAGTGTTGTTACAGTGTTGCCACAGAGATGTTACAGTGTTGCCACAGAGTTGTTACAGTGTTGCCACAGAGTTGTTACAGTGTTGCCACAGAGTTGTTACAGTGTTGCCACAAAGTTGTTACAGTGTTGCCACAGAGTTGTTACAGTGTTGCCACAGAGTTTTTACAGTGTTGCCACAGAGTTGCCACAGAGTTGTTACAGTGTTGCCACAGTGTTGCCACAGAGTTGTTACAGTGTTGCCACAAAGTTGTTACAGTGAGTAGATTTAGTAGTGATTGAAACATAATAAATTCTGATTGATTGGGTATTTTCTTTGACAATATAAGCTTCTCCAGTAGACTATTCATGGAATAGAATTAATAACAAACTATTGGCAACAGACATTGATCAATTACCTTTCAATGTTATTTAGAGGTCTGCATTTTCGGTACGATTTTTGTGATTGGATATGTAGTCGTCAAATATACACAGCCACTATTGTATCAGCATTTAATTTGCCTGTGGTAAAACACTTTCACTGATCTGTTATCGCTACTCATGTATGCAAATATAGAGATGCATAGATAATGTTGTTGTTGCAGATGAGGCACTGAGGTAAGAGACCAGTAGATATACATTACCCAATTAATTTCCTGCTAAGTTAAAGCCCTGCAAAACAATCTCCACAATATGACAGATTAAACTACATGTGTCTGTAATTGTAAACATGCATCAACCCTAAATTAAATATCCACATAGGAACAACCACTTACTTATTGTGTGTCTCCTCTAACAGGTAAACATGTCCTCGGTAATGTACTGCTGTCACGACTTCCGCCGAAGTCCGTCCTTCTCCTTGTTCGGCGGTCGACGTCACCAGCCTTCTAGCCATCACTGATCCATTTTTCATTTTCCATTGGTTTTGCCTTGTCTTCCTTCCCACCTGGTTCCAATCCCATCAATTACATGTTGTGTATTCAACCCTCTGTTTCCCCTCATGTCCTTGTCGGAGATTGTATGTGATGTGCTATTTAGTGTTGGTGTGCGACAGGTTTTCTACCCACTTTGTTATTTTGTACATTTTGGTTGTTTTGGAGTTTTGTCAGCATTTATTAAACAGCTCTGTTCATACCAAGTTCATTCTCCTGCCCCTTACACATGTTGTTGGCTGTGTTTGTCACGCTCGTTATACGAACAAGGCATAGCGTGGTATGCTTACATTCTTTAATAATATAAGAATGAACACTGAACAAACTAACAAAACCTGAAGCTAATACAGATAGTGCAGACAGGCAACGTAACATAGAATAAGAACCCACAAACACAAAAGGGAAAATGGCCACCTAAACATAATCCCCAATCAGAGACAACAATAAACAGCTGCCTCTGATTGGGAACCATCAGTCCACCATAGACATATAAATACCTAGACCTACAAAACCCTTAGACATACAAAACCCCTAGACAATACAAAAACTAGCATACCCACCCACGTCACACCTTGACCTAACCAAAATATAAAGAAAACAGAGATATTAAAGGTCAGAGCGTGACAGTGTTTTACATTCAATGAATGGGTTTCTTTACTACCTACTGTAGATTTAAAAAAATAGTTTTGTCACATACACTGGGTAGGTGCAGTGAAATGTGTTGTTTTACAGGGTCAGTGATAGTAGTGGGTCACCCCTGGAGCAAATTAAGGTTAAGTGCCCTGCTCAAGGGCACATTGACATTTATCACCTTGTCTGCTCGAGTATTCGAACCAGTGACTTTTCGATTACTGGCCCAACGCTATGCTACCTGCCTATTGATTGATGATCTAGGCTAATGCCTAGATGATATATTCACAGCCTTTGTAGTCATTTCCCTATGTTGATGTGATCTAATGAAATCATCAAGGGGCATCAATCTCTCCCTATACACCCTAGACAGCCTATTAGAGACCGATGTTTCGACAAAATAACTACACACACACACACACACACACACACACACACACACACACACACACACACACACACACACACACACACACATAATTCAACATCATTTGTATATATATATATATACTTTAACGCCATAAACTTAATAATAAATTAACAAATAATGGATGAAATGATGAAATAAGCTCTAATATACAGGCTGATGAAAGACAATAGATGATCACCTGGCAGTCCATTTATTTATAAACCTAAGCATTACAAATCACATTGTCGGCATCGGCTAAGGTCCACCCAACCAGGAGATGGATGAATTAATCTCAAATGTTATTGTCGGTCAATACATTGCAGAGGACAAAAATGCCCCATATCAACTATATCTAACAATGTGACATTTCAATTTACTGTATGTGTATGGTTAATGGGGGATGATGATTTTTGAAGATCTTAGAATCATTGCCCATTATAATTTACCAGTGAATGTTAGAAGATAGGGAGGGGAAACAAAGAGGAGCAAGTGAAACGTGGAAGAAATCATCATCGTAGACATCGCCACCATCTGAAAACCAAAGGACACTACTATTAGCCATTAGGCCCCACAATAACACAGCTGGTCTTTTATTAAATGAAGACTTTGTCCCAGCCATCACTCAATCACACTTCACAACACATTCCAGAGCTGTCAGTCTGCTAAACACTGAATTCCAGGCAGCCATGCCTCTCTCTCAGCCACTGTGTGTGTGTATATGAGTGTGTGTGTGTTGGGGGGAGGGTTGTCTCTGACTGACACAACCATTAGAGTGTTTTTACGGCTGTCTAAACCTTCTCCTTATAATGGATTATCCTCCCTGGGAATGGGGAGGAGGGGAAGAGAGGAGAGGGGAGGGGAGGAAAAGGGAGGGGGAGAGAGGAGAGGGGAGGGGAGGAAAAGGGAGGGGGAGAGAGGAGAGGGGAGGGGAGGAAAAGGGAGGGGAAGAGAGTTTGAAGTACCAAGCTTTATTAGTCGTATGTACGGGATACACATGGTATACACCATCCTACAAAATGCTTCTTCGAGATTCCTTCTCGACAATACAACTACAATAAGAAAATATAAGAAAATGAAAATTAAGTAAATGGCTCAGTAGAATAGAAAACATTTTAGCATTAGTATAATACTGAAAAGCAGAAATGAGAGGAAAGGACTGGAGCTGAGGGGAGAGGCTCTGTTCAGCTCTCCAGGATTCACAGGGTTGTCCCAGTGCAACAGAGGTGGTTCGTAACCACACTTGCTTGATGAGTAACCTTGCCTGAGGTCTTGCGTAATGATTAGGCTTTAACTCAGTGGGCTAAGACAGTCTTGTGGCACACAGGAGACATGGGCCACTGCTGAGGAAAGGAGACTCTCTCTGCAGCTCATCAGGGCTCAGAGGGTAGCCTCGGCTATATACCCACTCCCTGACTGACTGCTCAGTCATCAAATGACTAGTCTCGCGAGCAATAGCCAAATCACAAGCCACATGAATGTCAGTCAAGTGAGACTAATCCAATGGGTTTAAAGCTCAGAACCTAGACTACCAGGGCTAGTCTGGCAATGTGATGAGTGAATGATGCAATTCAGGCAACATGGAAGAGCTAATGAAAAGAAAGTAACTGGCTGAAGATGACAGGATTCTTTAGATGGTAGGTTATATGGGGACTGAATGAGAATGTCCTTCTGTTTATCATTTACATTGACAGTAGAATCAAATTGTCCATACTCAGACTGATTCAAAACTCTAAAAACAGAGGTGGCAATTATATGGAAAGAGCAAGGGACAAAGAGATGGATTTCAGCATGACCTTATAAGCAGTGGGAAAACAAATCTACATTGTAAGATCTTTGTCCAGAACTTTAGACAGGTCAAAATGATCGTGGAGCACACCCATTTATCACTAAACCCAATCGCTTTCGCCTACCCACTATTAAACAGGCAAGAAGAATATCACAGAAACACATTGCAAATAACTATAAACCCCCCTTTAAGTGACCACAGCGAAATAAATAAATATTTCCTGTACAACTCAATATTGTTCCTTTCTGGATTTTGCTCCATTCTGGAGCAAAGATAAGAACCTATCAATCATGTATGTGTTCTGTCTGCACATTGAAGATTCCATTATGGAAAAAGGCACAATAGTATTTGGCTGTTTATGTTCAAAGCCAAACAAAAGCCAGCCAAAGGAACCAATTTCCTCTTTGTTGCCTTCATGAATAAGAAACCCATTCGTCTTCCACTGTTCCACATTCACAACCCAAACAACAGACTAGTGAAGAGCCATTATCAAGCTGTCTGAGAAAATTAAATACACCTCACAGTCTCAACAATAATGGTCAAAGCTCAACTGAGAATTGAAGGAATACTGTACACTGAAGGGTGTCTGTGGTAGGGCTAACCCACTAACCCACTGGACACAGATGTCAGTTCAACATCTAGTTTGGATGTACATTTGGTTGAATTCAACAATTCCATTATGTTGATGGCTATTTTCCAAACCCAATCAGTTTTCTATATCGATTCAACTCATGGAGATGGAAAACACACATTTTCCATATTCAACGTCATCACAAATTTTAGTTGTTGAAATGACAGAAACAACATGAATCCCCCCCCCCCCCCCCCCAGTGGGATGCTTCAACAGCTAAATTACAGTAGTAGACTATAGCATCATCATAAAGGCTGAGGTGTTCCTGATATTGTTGTGTAAAGGGCTTGGCCAGTCCCATTATAATAGGTAGATATCATTTGAAAACATCATTTGTGCCAGGAGTCTTTCCCTGACCATACAGCCTAACTAGGAAACACTGAGCCGGAGTTGTAGCATAATACAAAGGCTCAGAGGTCAAGGTCACTTCGTCAGGATATCTCTTCGTCCTGTGACCTATGATGTCAACACATCAACATGACAGATCAAGGGTGCATATTTGTGTCTGAACAACCCACAATAACTACATTTTACCGGCAGTAACAGTTACACTGCATACTGCAGCCTTTGCCACCACCATGAACCAGTAGACGAGGCCTTGCATCAGACCAGTAATAACTTTGTTTATTGATTCCTCTTGCTGTTGCCTGATTCTCTCACCCCACGGCTTGTCTCACACCTCCACAGCGAGCCCATTGTCTCTGTAACGGTTCTCTTGTGGTGAAGGACAGTCGGACCAAAATGCGGCGTGTAGATTGCGATCCATGTTTAATAAACAAACGTAAAACACGAATCAATTACAAACACTACAAAACAAAGAACGTAACGAACGTAACGAAAACCGAAACAGCCTATACTTGTGTAAACTAACACAGAGACAGGAACAAGGACACTAAGGACAATCACCCACGAAACACACAAAGAATATGGCTGCCTAAATATGGTTCCCAATCAGAGACAACGATAAACACCTGCCTCTGATTGAGAACCACTTCAGACAGCCATAGACTTAACTAGAACACCCCACTAAGCTACAATCCCAATACCAACACACCACATACAAAAACCCCATGCCACACCCTGGCCTGACCAAATAAATTAAGATAAACACAAAATACCTCGACCAGGGCGTGACAGAACCCCCCCCCCCCCAAGGTGCGGACTCCCGGATGCACCTCAAAACAATAGGGAGGGTCCGGGTGGGCGTCTGTCCATGGTGGCGGCTCCGGCGCGGGACGTGGACCCCACTCAATCACCGTCTTAGTCTCTCCTCCTTGTGTCCTTGGATAGTCCACCCTCGCCGCCGACCATGGCCTAGTAGTCCTCACCCAGAACCCCACTGGACTGAGGAACAGATCAGGACTGAGGGGCAGCTCGGGACTGAGGCAGCTCGGGACTGAGGGGAAGCTCAGGACTGAGGGGAAGCTCGGGACCGAGGGGAAGCTCGGGACCGAGGGGAAGCTCGGGACCGAGGGGAAGCTCGGGACCGAGAGGAAGCTCAGCACCGAGATGAAGCTCAGCACCGAGAGGAAGCTCAGGCAGGTAGCTGAATCCGGCAGATCCTGGCTGGCTGGCAGATCTGGAAGAGTCTGGTTGACTGGCGGATCTGGAAGAGTCTGGTTGACTAGCAGATCTGGAAGAGTCTGGCTGACTGGCAGATCTGGAAGAGTCTGGCTGACTGGTGGATCTGGAAGAGTCTGGCTGACTGGCGGATCTGGAAGTGTCCGGCTGACTGGCAGATCTGAAAGAGTCTGGCTGACTGGCAGATCTGGAAGAGTCTGGCTGACTGGCGGATCCTGGCAGACTGACGGATCTGGCTGCTCCATGCTGACTGGCGGCTCTGGCTGCTCCACGCTGACTGGCGGCTCTGGCTGCTCCATGTAGGCTGACAGCTCTGGCGGCTTCTTACAGACTGGCAGCTCTGGCGGCTCCGTGCAGACTGGCAGCTCCGTGCAGACTGTCAGCTCCTTGCAGACTGGCAGCTCCTTGCAGACTGGCAGCTCCTTGCAGACTGGCAGTCTCCACCGTGGCCTGAAAAGCATCTCCCGCTGAGAGGCTATCAGATAACAATCACCGATTCCGCTCCTCTCCACATGCTAAAGGTCAACACAATAAAACGCACCACTTTACAAATGAAGCTAGTCACGCTTTTAATGTTTCTCAGAGGGCTGTAGAGACAAGCGTACACACAGGCACACACACCATGTCATCCCTGTGAAGCCTGTAAACAAACAGTGTGTGTGTGTCTTGGTGTAGTGTGTGTACGAGCGCATCACGTTCAGCCCGACCTCTCACTGGGGGAGGAAATTAATCCTGATGGCAACATAAGAGCTGTGACTAGAGACAGGCTGTGAATCCTTGAAGAGACACACTGGTGAAGTGGAGTGTGAAAACTGTCTATCGGAGAATCGGCACGGGGGGCGAAATAAAGTCAGAGAACAGTCTCCCATCTAAGCTGCTGAACTTGGCATCCTGTGATGATGCTGTAGTTATTGCTTTGCTCTGGTATCAGTCTCGTCTCTTCTGTCTGAGAAGGAACTCTAGGGGCCAGATTGTAGTGTTTGGGAGGAGAAAATGTAGTTCAACCGCAAATATAATTCCAGTACACCTGGGAGGTAGAAGAAAAAGCGAGGTAAACAGTGATGTGAAAGAGAAAGACGTTGACATAAAGTTGAAATGAAGACACGTCGTAGCTTTTGATTTTGGTGTTTCATCATATTCTGCACTTGACAACCCTACAGAGTTTGTCTCTACAACAGACAACAGTATTTAAGTTTGCGCTATTGGACTGATAATGACCTACCTCTGACAGAGTATACAAAAGCCTGAGCTAAATGTAGAAATCCACAACTTAATTACAATTGAACTAAATACTTCTATAGAATAAACCCTCTGCTAAGCTACCCCCTCCCATTCAAGCATGAGGGCCGGCTGACACAGCGTGATACTGAGAAATCCCCAGTCTGCTGGACTGTATCATGTCGTGTTGATTATTTCTTTGAGGCCTGGATGTAGCTCCATAAATCATTAAGATTTATAATTACTGGAACCAGTTTTGTTCTTATCAAATCTAATCCCCATACCGTCTGGATTGCGGCCCAAATGGCACCATGTTCAGTGCTGGACTAGAGCCTTATACTGGGACAAAAGTAGTGCACCATGTAGGGCAGGGTTTCCCAAACTCAGTCCCGTGGACCCCAAGGGGTGCACGTTTTGTCGTAACAACACGCTGGTGCAGGACCGACTTTGGGATACCCCGATGTAGGTAATAGGGTGCCATTTGGGATGCGCATCATACTTCCGTTGGTAACGCTTGGGAATTGATGGGTCCTCCGCCACTTCGGGTCTTTCATCTCATGTAAATGTGAGGCATTATTCAAGATGTGATGAAAATAAAAATCAGGGGAAACTGAGGCACTCTAAATAAAACGATTACAACAAGAATAGACCTAACAGAGAGTCTGCATTCATTGACTGAGGAGAATGCATCTGGGTCATGTTCATTACGGTATGCAATAGAACATGTTTAGAAACAGAAAAGACACTTATTGGATGAGTCAGGTAGTCCCTCCCAGTTGCAGTCGGTTCTCTTCTGGTTGGTGTTGAATAACCTCGACGATTGCATTCTGTTAGTGCATTTTCTATGACACTACAGCACTGTAAAATCTGATCACAAAGGTTTATAACATTTTTACTAGCACAGACTTCTCCGGGGTAATAATAATATTTCTTAGAAATACTAGGGGGCTTTACTTAAAGCTCACGTTACAGGCAGGATGGTGCTATACGTAAAGATAAATGGATGCTGTAAAGGAAAAAGTCATTATCATCAAATAATCCCTGATAGTTCCTGGGGGGGGGGGGGTCAGCCATACAACACACACAAACAGGGTCCCAACTCCCCCTCCCTCATCCACAACTTTTCCTCCCTCTCCAACTTTCCCTCATGTCCTCCCAAAAACCCAGGGTTACATTCAGTAGGTACAGAAAGGAGAAAACAGCTTCAAACTTAAAATAAAAAGGCCCATTCTCATTGGATACATTCAGGCGACACCTACGTTCAAGTGAAAAAACACATTCAGTGACTTCTGAACTTTTTATGCATACTGAACGCTACCCTCCCTTCCCATCAGACCGAGGGTCTCAGTCTTGTTCCAATCACTCCTTCCTGCGTTCTTGTCATGGTCATAGTCCTTGGAGTCTCTGCTGGTGGAGGGTCTCTTGGAGCCTCTGCTGGTGGAGGGTCTCTTGGAGCCTCTGCGTCTCTGGTGGACCCTGCTGGTGGAGGGTCTCTTGGAGTCTCCTTCCCATCAGACCTGGTGGAGGGTCTCAGTCTTGGTTCCAATCTTGGACTCCTTCCTGCTGGTGGAGGGTCTCTTGGAGCCTCTGCTGGTGGAGGGTCTCTTGGAGCCTCTGCTGGTGGGGTGTCCTGGAGTCTCTGCTGGTGGAGGGTCTCTTGGAGTCTCTGCTGGTGGAGGGTCTCTTGGAGCCTCTGCTGGTGGAGGGTCTCTTGGAGCCTCTGCTGGTGGAGGGTCTCCTCTGCTGGTGGAGGTTCTCTTGGTGCCTCTGCTGGTGGAGGGTCTCTTGGAGCCCCCGTGCTGCTTAACCTCCTCCAAAAACTTGTCCAGACTGAAGGGATCCTCCTCAAACTGGACGGGCCGTCACTACGAGGACCGTGATCCGTACCAGAGAACTCACGGTCAGGAACAAACCTGGGAGAGGGAAGGAGAGAGTCAGGATATGTGTTGTTTCTGAAACAGTAGACAAAATGCTGCTGCTGCTGCTGCAAAAAAGTGTTTTGGATCCTTGTAGTTATGACCCATAGAAAGTATAATTCAGGGAATATTTTCTTTAATGGTTTATTTATACAGGTATATGTAAACATATAGCTAACTAGATAATTAAACTGGCTTCTCCCCTCAAGCCATAGGACTGCTGAACAGTTCATCAAATGGCTACCTGGACGATTTGCAATCGAACCCCTCATTTTATTTGCATTTATTATCATTTTTTCCCCACCGACTCTCTTGCAGAGGCTGGATGTACATTCACTGGACTCTAACCACACACACCTCTCTGTTTATTATTTATGCATAGTCACTTTACCCCTACCTATATGTACATCACAGGAGGTTGGTGGCACCTTAATTTGGGAGGATGGGCTCATGGTAATAGGTGGAGTGGTATCAAATCCATCAAACACATGCCATTCCATGTACTCCATTCCAGACAATATTATGAGCCAACCTCCCCACAGCAGCCTCAACTGATGTATATTACCTCAATTAACCCATACCCCTGCACATTAATCCAGTACCACTTGTATATATCCTCATTGTCATTTTATATCATCCTTTAGTTTGTTTAGGACTTTTTAAAAACTGCATTGTTGGTTAAGGGCTTGTAAAGTAAGCATTTCACTGTAAGGTAAAATGTGATTCGATAGAGGACAGACACACTTTAGTAATAAGGGATACAAAGTATATTGAAAGCAGGTGCAATTATCCTCCCATCAATGTCATAGAGATGGAAAGAGGCCTCATCATTGTGTCTGTACCACTATGGCGTCTGTGACAGCATGGGCAGCGCCATTGAGTACATTTTCTTATTTTGTGAAAAAAGTACAAAGCTTATATTGGTGATCCACAGCCTGCAGTGCCTGAATCCTGAACCAAATATTGCGTCATTAATTTATTGTGGCCACTAGATGGCGATGTTTATGCCATTTACACACCATAGGACCCAATTGGAAGAAGACACTGCGCTGATCATTGGCTGTTGGTTCCCAAACCATAGGAATCCCCACCGATGACTACTTAAAAAATGGTGGAAGCCCTCAATGGAAATGTCCATGCTAAAATGGGTTAGATCCAAGTTGAATCCTTTATCCATCTCTATACGCCATGAATAAAAAGTCTGTTCCCCATTATTTTGGATACCATGTTTAGAAGAGGAGATCTCGGTGACTTTGAAAGAGAGGTCTCAAAAAGGAGCATAGGGGGTTTAACGCGTTATTATAGGCACTAAACTCAGTTTTTCAACTGGTACCCGGCTACCTTCAGAATAGTCTTGAGGCTTGTTGGCATCCTAGAGTAAAACCAACAGCATCGTGTTTGTGAGAGTCTCGTCTCTCCATAGAGGGGTGTCGTGTCTTTACTATCATTAACTGAAGACTGATAGTTTTGTAATTAGTTATTATGTGGTTAGACTGATTAATCATGTAACTGTAATTACTAGGAAGTCGGGGCACCAAGGAAAAATATTCAGATTACAAAGTTATAATTTCCTAAAATAACTTATTTTATCTATTCTATCTGATCAATTAGTCTTCGAATTAATGAATTCTTTACTTTACCTCACATTAGTCTCGTAAATTGTTGGTTATCTGCACGAACCCAGTCTTCACTATGAGTCATCCATACATCAATTGTCTTAAATCATTTATTTATTACTAACTAAGTAATTCACAGAAATGCATAAACAAACAAACAAAGGTAAATGTGGTTTCATGAAATGATAGGAGAATGTGCCTGTCACGTTCTGACCTTTTATTTTTATTTCCTTTATTTTGTTTTGTCATTATTTAGTATGGTCAGGGCGTGAGTTGGGTGGACAGTCTATGTTTGTTTTTCTATGTTTTGGGGTATTTCTACGTTTCGGCCTAGTATGGTTCTCAATCAGAGGCAGGTGTCATTAGTTGTCTCTGATTGAGAATCATACTTAGGTAGCCTGGGTTTCACTGTATGTTTGTGGGTGATTGTTCCTGTCTCTGTCTTTGCACCAGATAGGACTGTTTAGGTTTTCCATGTTTATTGTTTTGTAGTGTTCATGTGTACATTTACGTATTAAAAGAACCATGGACACTTACCACGCCGCATATTGGTCCTCTGATCCTTTTCGCCTCTCCTCTTTAGAAGAAGAGGAGGAAATCCCTGACAGTGCCCTAGTGGGCTAAACTGACATGGCGGCTTGTTAGACAAAAGGGGAAGTGGGGGTCACTACAGAGTGATAATTATAACAATTGAAATGCTAATCCTTTGCACATGAACGCTCACTCATTCAGGAATAATTACAATCAATATATTTACGCTCAGTGTGTCGTCTTGATCGCTGGTGAAAAGTTCATTTATTTTGTAGAATTGTCCATCTCTTTCCCTCAGTTGTGGTTACAGGGGATTGTTCAGAGTGACATTCGTTATAGAATGGATGTTTCATCGGTTGTCGTTCTTCGCGTTCAATGATACCGAATTCCTAGCTGCAGACTAGTAATTATTATCAAAGACTTGTTCTTATTCTGTCGTTAACGATAGTCTAAGAGTTTTACCACGTGGTATAGTTAAAAGATTCAGCAATGGTCTACAACCTTTACCTTTACCAATCTTGTAATTGAGGTAAGCTCGGTCTGCTGATCGAAAACCCAAGTGGGGGTTTTATTCAGATGGGCCGAAGAGGGCTGTCCCAGGATGTCTGACCCTAACTTGGCTCGGGGGCGGTCCTCTGATTTAGTTCAAATCAAAAGGGAATCATATTACACAATTATACAAACAGTATCATACTCACTCATTCATCTCATACAACAATTAGATGTAAACCTCATATCTGAGGCTATTATATAAACAGCGTTATGGTAATGTGGCCACACCGACTCCCATGAGCTTTCCCAAGTTGTGACAAACGGACCAGTTCGTAGCTGGATTCTTCACCGATCTTTTATACCTTCTCCGGAACGTAAACGTTGTTCAGACCTCAAGTTCTGTGAGGTGGAAGGATTTCCTTTGTTCTCTATGAAAATGTACTCTCTCTCTACTATGTGGCCATGTGACAGGGTCTTTCATGAATTTACGACCTCTGACCACAGCAGCCTAGTTGAAGGAGGCAAGGGGGAGGCAGGGAGAGGGGGATGGGGTTGCTATACCCAAAGAGGCCAACGTCATGACAGGGGTCAAAATAGTTTGTTGGCCAAACTGTTGGGGACGCTACAGAGAATTTTGTGAGAAGACCGATTTCCCGGGATGTCTCACGGTTTGACAAACACTGCTCTAGCTCTGCCGCCTTTCACGCAGATGCGGAAGGGCGACATCGGCAGACGCAGAGGTTTGAGACGCATCCCATGTAGAAATGTGATATCTAGATAGATATTCTAACTTAATGTAATTAGATTTCCACGGGGACATTGACACATTGGGGTTTCCTTTATTTTGGCAATTACCTGTATGCATTGATGTGTACTGTTTGGAATGCTGTCCATTGAACTTTCTCTGTGTATTATTTCCCCCAATAGAAATGTGATCGAAAAAGGTAGAATGTATCAGTGATGGCAATCTGTCAGATAACGAATACTGTTCTGTAGTGTCTAGAAGGCTATAGCTAGCATCGCATTCCACCACCAGTCCCTGTTAGTGACCGGGTTATCTGTAGAAAACCCAATAAAGAATCCTAACCTATAAACCAGCCAGTACAACGAACTGAGAGTGGATTTCAGTAGACATAATGGACCTTAGGAGAGGGATATTACGAATGAAGCAAGCTGCTCTGCTCTGGTATACGTACTATACTGTAGACTCCTGCATGTCCCGCTTTGGTGCAATATCATTACAGCCCTTACAGTACACATCACTACAGCCCTTACACTACAGACTGCAGCGTCCTTGCATTGCATACATAGGGTAACAAGATTAGGCTTAAACATTGCATTTCTCAGCAGTCGACTGCATCGCTCAATATATCTCTCCCCAGAGAGGAAGCAGTGCCAGGGAAACAGATGGCCTACGATACCTGATGCTCTGCACGCGAGTGATCAGGTCATCAACATACAGTAATATACTGCATATGGATATAGTATAAGCCAGGTCTCGCCAACCCTGTTCATGGAGAACAACCTGTCCTGTAGGTTCACTCCAAACACTGATCTAGCACACTCAATTCTAATAATGAACCTGTTGATAGGCATAAGCAGGTTAGTTAGAACCTAGGTGGGTAGCTCTCCAGGAACAGGGTTGGAGAGCCCTGGTATAAGCTATAGTCAGCAGGGTCATTTAACAGACGGAGGTGGTACCTGTTGCTCTGCATGAGCTTGTCCAGGTCGTCTCCATACATGTCCTTGTCAGAGCTCTACTCTAGTAGAAACACCACTATAGGAGAACCTCTGACAGCACAGCAGGTGTGTGTGTGTGTCACCTTGGTCTGGTTGAATAGTCTCTGGTCGTACTGAGCCTCACTGGAGGCTCTAGGGTTGGGCTGACCCAGACCGCCAGATGGTTAGTTAAGGAAGAAGGCGAGAGAGAGAGACAACATATGGATACGGGAGAGCTTGGTGTTTAGTACCACCTCTGTAGCTTGTGTGTGAAATGAGTTTCTGCACCAAACATAGCACATCACTGTCTGCTAACATTATCACAATCCCAACATATCTGCAGATAATCACATCCAGCAGAAGCGACTGCAAGGTTAAGTAGACGCTCTGGGCTAACCGGCTCTTCATAATGAGGCCATTTACAACCAGCAGTCAGGCCTGTCGTTGTAATCAGTGGCCGTCTCCCTATCCTTTCTTCCTACTGCTCTCCCCCCTTCCCCCTGCCATCATCTGACAGCTCCACTGCAGAGACAGACAACTGGAGCAGAGTAGCCTAATCTCTATGTCCGCCTCTCACCAATTTGCTCTCTCATTTTCTTTGCCTGTCTCCCTCTCGGCCTGTCTCCCTATCTCCCTCTCACTCTCTGAAGCACTGCAGCTGTAGCAGACAGGACAGTCAGGGGGTCTGGGCTGGTGGCTGCTGTGGCCAGCTGCGTTCCTTCAGCGTTCCGAATGAACCATGAATGATTCAGCAGGGTGTGTGTGTGGATGTATGTACCTCTTATCGGGGGAGGCTCGGGAGATGTTCCTGTCGTGCTGTCTCTCTGTCCTCCTGTCATGGGGGATCTCGTCACACTCTCTGGCCTCACCGTCCTCGCCACCTGCCACAGGAGAGAGAGCGGGAGGGAGAGGTGGCGTAGAAGAAAGAGGATAGAGAGGAGAATAAGGGTGAGAGGATGGAGAGAGACGACAGAAAGAGGGGAGGTATGGAGGGAGAAAGCGTGCGAGAGAGAAGGAGCAAGGGTGTTACCAGGCAGCTCACTCACACATAATCAGGACTGACAGCTGAGTAGTCTGCTCTCTGCGTGCACAGAGCTACTTGGACAAGATTCTGAGAAAGGTCTAGGGGTTTGTGTTCCTCAATGCTACATTTGGTTAAACCTCGTCAGTATATTTCATTTCAAATATATTGATTGATTTGTCACAGACCATCCACACGACTTTACAACACTTTACATTGGCAGTCCTTGTACAGGAAAACATGACATCACAAACAGGTGACCTGATCCTAGATCTGTGGTTAGGTTCAAGCAGGAAGAGGTTGTGGACTGACCTCTGTCCCCTCTGTGACCTTTGATCCCTGCCCTGCGTACTCGCGCCATCTGAGCCAGCTCTCTTGAGTTTTTCCTCCTTCTTCTACTTCTCTTTCTGGGCCATCTTCTTCTCCACCTGGGATCTCATCTCCACAGCCTCTCTGGCCTGGATGCAGTAGACACAGAGTTAGTTTACATTCATTTAAATCAACATCACATTTTAAACTTTAGGCTACAATCATAAATGTGGCTTGGAGGCATATAGGCTTAGACACAGCACAACGAAGAGAAAGAAAACACAGAATCTTCATTTTATGATGAGAGAATCACTCTAAAGGCTATAGCCAATATCATACAGAAAAGTAGTCGGTTTTGAAATTGACACAAAAGTCTGTAATTTTTATCATAGGTACACTACAACTGTGAGAGACGGAATCTAAAAAAATTCCAGAAAATCACATTGTATGATTTTTAAAGTAATTAATTTGCATTGTATTGCATGACATAAGTATTTGATCACCGACCTGTTAATTTTTCTTTAAGAAGCCCTCCTGTTCTCCACTCATTACCTGTATTAACTGCACCGGTTTGAACTCGTTACCTGTAAAAAAGACACCTGTCCACACACTCAATCAAACAGACTCCAACCTCTCCACAATGGCCAAGACCAGAGAGGGTGTAAGGACATCAGGGATACAATTGTAGACCTGCACAAGGATGGGATGGGCTTCAGGACAATAGGCAAGCAGCTTGGTGAGAAGGCAACAACTGTTGGCGCAATTATTAAAAAATGGAAGAAGTTCAAGATGACGGTCAATCACCCTCGGTCTGGGGCTCCATGCAAGATCTCACCTCGTGGGGCATCAATGATCATGAGGAAGGTGAGGGATCAGCCCAGAACCACTGTGCTTCTACACCTGCATTGCTTGCTGTTTGGGGTTTTAGGCTGGGTTTCTGTACAGCACTTTGAGATATCAGCTGATGTACGAAGGGCTATATAAATAAATTGGATTTGATTTGATTTGAGAACTACCCGGCAGGACCTGGTCAACGACCTGAAGAGAGCTGGGACCACAGTCTCAAAGAAAACCATAGGGAACCCACTACGCCGTCATTATTTAAAATCCTGCAGCCATGCAAGGTCCCCCTGCTCAAGCCAGCGCATGTCCAGGCCCGTCTGAAGTTTGCCAATGACCATCTAGATGATCCAGAGGAGGAATGGGAGAAAGTCATGTGGTCTGATGAGACAAAAATTTTGCTTTTTGGTCTAAACTCCACTCGCCGTGTTTGGAGGAAGAAGAAGGATGAGTACAACCTCAAGAACACCATCCCAACCATGAAGCATGGAGGTGGAAACATCATTCTTTGGGGATGCTTTTCTGCAAAAGGGACAGGACGACTGCACCGTATTGAGGGGAGGATGGATGGGGCCAGGTTTCGCTAGATCTTGGCCAACATCCTCCTTCCCTCAATAAGAGCATTGAAGATGGGTCGTGGCTGGGTCTTCCAGCATGACAACGACCCAAAACACACAGCCAGGGCAACTAAGGAGTGGCTCCGTAAGAAGCATCTCAAGGTCCTTGAGTGGCCTAGCCAGTCTCCAGACCTGAACCCAATAAATCTTTGGAGGGAGCTGAAAGTCTGTATTGCCCAGCGACAGCCCCGAAACCTGAAGGATCTGAAGAAGGTCTGTATGGAGGAGTGGGCCAAAATCCCTGCGGCAGTGTTTAAACCTGGTCAAGAACTACAGGAAACGTATGATCTCTGTAATTGCAAACAAAGGTTTCTGTACCAAATATTAAGTTCTGCTTTTCTGATGTATCAAATACTTATGTCATGCAATAAAATGCAAAGTAATTACTTAAAATGTTCTGATTTTTGTTTTAGATTCCGTCTCTCCCAGTTGAAGTGTACCTATGATAAAAATTACAGACATCTACATGCTTTGTAAGTAGGAAAACTTGCAAAATCGGAAGTGTATCAAATACTTGTTCTCCCCACTGTATGTATGTATATATATATATTTCAGAGAGACTCAGAGAAGGAATCGCTAATCACAGGACAAACATCGGTTCTCAACCACAAACAGTGTACCTTTCTGTCAGCAATGTAGAGCGCCTCGGCCAGTTTGGCAAAGTTGTCATTGATGTGAACGGTCTGCAGTCCTCTACCGTCCGCTGCCAGATGCTTGTCCAGGGGGGGTGGTGTAACTCGAGAAGACAAACCCAGAATATAGGACTCACCTTTGGGAACACTTTCTATGAAACACACACTCACACATAATTATGTGGTAATGCCAGAGAAGCCGGTGTTTGGAGGATATACTGGCACAGGTCTGGTTAGGCTTTATCTCGGGTCAGCGAACCATGCCAAGATATCCTCCAAACACCGGCTTCGAGGGCATTGTCACTTTTAAACAACAGGTTACCAACATATTCAAATAATGACAGACATATTTCAATTTTTCACACCATTTCATCCTTCCACAAGATATAGTCTCGACACAAATCTAGGGTTGCTACCAATGCCGGCTGGTTGTTCGTTCTATCGGTTTGGTTGCTAGAGATGCGACCCAGTCGTTCATTCTAAATGTTCCATCGCCATACTGGCTGGCAACTTTCTTATCCCTTCCTTGCTAGCTAGTCAACTACAGCTAACTTAGTCACATCAAAAAGTGCAGCCAGAATAACAGCAAAGTCGCCGCATTTGCATAAGCTGTTTTCTAGTGACATTTATTTGGATACATCCATAACAATGATCTAATGAGGCGTGATTTCAACTGGCATAGAACATGTGCTCACTCGTCAGGACACTGTTGTTCAGAGGAGCTAGCCAACAACACAGCTAACACAGTCACTTCAAACTGAAGCTGGAAAGACATCAAACAAGCTGCATTTCATTTCACTTTTTATTTTATTTTTATACATATCCATAAAATGATGCCAGCTGATTCATAATGTCGATTGGCTGAGAAACGCTGCCTGTCTATCTCATCCCCCGAAACTGTCTATATGCTTTTAATAGTGGAGATCAAGTTAATGAAGTGCCTGGCTGGGCTGATGAGACAGTGGATTGCTCAGTCAGATGGAACAGAGTAAATAGGCATTTTAACGTCATAGGATTTAGCCGGTGGTAACTTGTGGAATAGACACAGACTGGAATGCGCTTTTAACCAATCAGCATTCAGGATTAAACCAACCAGTTGTATAATGCCTTATAATAGAAATATAGTGCATTACACAACTTTGCTTTAGGCAATCACAAAAACCACTAGTCATAGAACACAGGAGTGTACTTACAATGTCAGCAATCCTGACCTCAAACAAACACAACCTCCCATTGAGTCAGTGTCTCCAGAAGGAGAGAGCAGAGTTGGTATATCTTTGCGTTCTTCCAGTTTGAGATGCAGGGAGGAATCTCCCTCGACTGTCATCTGGTAGGACAGAGAGAGAAAACGCATCACATCTTTGCTCAACACATCAACACAGCTAGAGAAGAGAGTACATTTCATTTGGACACGAAAAAAGGTGTTGAGTTGAGCTGATCCTTTTACACATTATTAAAAGTAATAAAAACACTATTGGCAACTTAAAATCTCGAGATCAGTTAAGTCTGTCTGAACCCCAACGGTACCTTTCTGCTTGACGAGTCGATGACAGGTGCAGGAGGGGAGGGAGTTCCACCAGGAATATTCTTATTGATCCTGGAATAAGGAACCTTGACACACCACATCCTAGATGACAAAATAAGCGAGTGTGTTTCTAGCTTTATTTAGCAGATGTGCATGACTCAAGTTATCCTAGCACATAGGCAGGTTGGCTGTTTAGCAACAAAAGCGACGAGTGCACAGCTATAGGACAAAACAGACTTTGACGGTTGACAACATGTAAGCTATATTTTGCACAAGGACCACGTATCGTCTCTGAAATACATTGTTACAGTTGCTTGTTAGCTAGCCAGCGAATATTCCGTCAAAACATGACATGGTATCAAGTACAAGATAAAACTAGCTGAAATGAGCCACCCACGATTCCCTACATGGCAGTTTCTGGTCATTGGTGCTAGCTATTTAGGGGCGGCAGGGTAGCCTAGTGGTTAGAGCGTTGGACTAGTAACCAGAAGGTTGCAAGTTCAAACCCCCGAGCTGACAAGGTACAAATCTGTTGTTCTGCCCCTGAACAGGCATTTAACCCACTGTTCCTAGGCCTTGTTAATTAAAGGAAAAATAAAATAAATATCTAGCCCCCCAGAATCACATAACACGTGCACATTGTTTCTGTGACCTTGTCAGCTAACCTGTCTATAGCAAGATAGTGAAAGCACATATGTTTTAAAGTTTAGTCAGTTATGAGTTTAGTCAGCGACGCTGGTGGGAATGTACTTACTTGACGCTTGGGGCTCCATGGGGTCCTTCTGCATCTCCACCATACGTTTGTCCCCCGAGTTGAAGTCCACGCCCTGCTGGGACGGAGTGTACCTGGGGAAATGATACAGGTATCAGAATCAGTATGAATAAATGCATGCATGCATACATTACAGCACAGTGTGTGGAGGATGTATTTTCTAAGTATACCCTAGTGCTCCTGATGCTTTCTATACCGCCCATGATGACAGGATTTATATAGCCTAGTCTTTAGGGCATTCACTCACTGCTACAATGTACAATGTACACACACACACACACACACACACACACACACACACACACACACACACACACACACACACACACACACACACACACACACACACACACACACACACACACACACACACACACACACACACACACACACACACACACACACACACACACACACACACACACACACACACACACACACACACACACTCTACAGGTCACAAACGCCACCATTTTCCCAGTTGTTATTGAAATTCACAGTTTAATGTCTTAATGTACTCTGAAATTAAAGCATAGAACAAATAAACAACTGGAGACAAAAAAAATGTAACCATGGAATCATTTTGTTTAACATAACACTTTGCAGACATAATAGCCAAACACACTTGTGGCATTCTTTCTACAATGGAAATCAAATATTGTTGGGAAAGTTCTTCCCGACACTGTTGCAGAAGTTCCCATAAATGTGTTGCACTTGAAGGTTGCTTTGCGTTCACCCTTCTGCCCAGTTAATCTCAAACCAGCTCCATGGGGTTTAAGGCTGGAGACTGTGCTGGCCATTCCATGATTTGAAGCCTACTGTCTTATTTTCTTCTAAAGTAGTTCTGACATAGCCTGGAGGTATGTTTTGGGTCATTATCTTGCTGTACGATGAACCCCTGCAAAATGCTGTGATCGCCGTTTTGGTTCAGGGTGCCACTCACTCTGTGCAAGTCTGCAACTCTGGATCCAGCAAAAGTGCACGAGACCATCACACTTCCTCCTCCATGTTTGACAGTTTTTTAAAATTTATATTGTACCTTTATTTAACTAGGCAAGTCAGTTAAGAACTAATTCTTATTTTCAATGACAGCCTAGGAACAGTGGGTTCACTGCCTGTTCAGGGGCAGAATGACAGACCTTGTCAGCTCAGGGATTTGAACTTGCAACCTTCCGGTCTCTAGTCCAACGCTCTAACCACTAGGCTACCCTGCCGCCCCAGTTACTGTCACACACTGAGGAACCATCCTTAAGCCTACTTGACGGTGTACAAAAACCCTGCACGATGAACCAAAGTCCTCCTTGAGGTCTTCAGTTGTCCGCTGGCAGTGCTTCATGGCCCAGGCAAGCCTATTTCTTATTTTGTCATCTTAGCAATGGCTTTCTTACTGCCACTCAACCTCTCAAACCTACAGCTCGAGGTATTCTCTTCACAGTTGAAACAGACTTGCTTAAGTTGACCAGTGTTAAGCTGTGCTTGAAGCGGTTGTCCTGTGAGCCACCTATCACGCAAGCTGTTGACTCTCAGAATCTTGTCTTTCGATTCTGTTGTGGCTTTGGGTCTGCCTTTTGATGGTGTAGGAAACTGTACTCACTGACACCGTGGCAATTTCTCTAAAGGAAAGACCTACACTTTTAAGGGTTATAATGGTCTGTCTTCCTTTGTTAATTTTCCCCTCGCCATTATGATAGCAATATACTACTTCCTGCAGTACAATACTGTCCAAATAATGCTTAAGAGGGTGTAGTAACACAGTCTGTTCCAACACGGCTTTTATATAGACTGCGGGTTTGTAAGTAATCAACAAAAGTTGGGACACCCGTAGGAACTGTTAGCATCAACTTTCAAGGCTTAATTTACTTTCATTGCTGCAGAACAGCTGTAAGTTGTTAACCCATTAATTGTTCCCTGAAAAAGGCCCCTTTTCACAACTCTGGAATGTACATTCATTTTCAGCTTTTGGTAAGCTAAACTTTTTTTAAACCTCTGGCAGTTTATCGCTTACCTTTGTACCATTTCAGGTTATTCACTGGACTTAAACTGCTTAAAATGTAGAAAATAGTAAAAATAAAGAAAAACCCTTGAATGAGGAGCTTCAAATAAAGGTGTAGGTGTATAAAATCAAGCACACAGCCATGCAATCTCCATATACAAACATTAGCAGTAGAACGGCCTTACTAAAGAGCTCAGACTTTCAATGTGGCACCGTCATAGTATGCCACTTTTCCAACAAGTCAGTTCCTCAAATTTCTGCCTTGCTAGAGCTTCCCCGGTCAACTGTACGTACTGTTATTGTGAAGTGGAAACTTCTAGGAGCAACAACGGCTCAGCCATGAAGTCGTAAGCCACACAAGTTCACAGAACGGGACTGCAGAGTGCTGAAGCACATAAAAATCCTCTGTCCTCAGTTGCAACACTCACTACCGAGTTCCAAACTGCCTCTGGAAGCAACTTCAGCACAAGTACTGTTCGTCAGGAGCTTAATGAAATGGGTTTCCATGGCCGAGCAGCCGTAGTGCACAAGCCTCCTCAATGCCTAGCATCGGCTGGAGTGGTGTGAATCTTGTCGCCATTGGACTCTGGAGCAGTGGAAACACGTTCTATGGAGTGATAAGTCACGCTTCACCATCTGGCAGTCCGAAGGACTAATCTGGGTTTGGCAGATGCCAGGAATGTTTGGTGGAGGAGGAGTAATGGTCTGGGGCTGTTTTTCATGGTTCAGGATATGCACCTTAGTTCCAGTGAAGGGAAATCTTAACGCTACAGCATACAATGACATTCTAGACCATTCTGTGCTTCCAAGTTTGTGGCAACTGTTTGGGGAAGTCCCTTTCCTGTTTCAGCAAAACAATGCCCCCGTGCACAAAGAAAAATCCATACAGAAATGGTTTGTCGAGATTGGTGTGGAAGAACTTAACTGGCCTGCACAGAGCCCTGACCTCTACCCCATCGAACACCTTTGGGATGAATTGGAACGCCAACTGTGAGCCTGGCCTAGTCACCAACATCAGTGCCCGACCTCACTAATGCTCTTGTGGAGTTGTCCCTGCAGCAATGTTCGAACATCTAGTGGAAAGCCTTCCCAGATGAGAGGTAACTGTTATAGCAGAAAAAGGGGGACCAACTCCATATTAATGCCCATGATTTTGGAATGCGATGTTCGACGAGAAACATGTCCCCATACCTTTGGTCTTGTAGTGTAAATATATACCTGTATTTAGTATTGTATTCAGCGGATTTCATTTAGAAAAAGCCCATATTTTAACTCACGAACCGGCAGTCACTAGTTAGCTTTTCAGTTCACGCTAGTGCCGTTCTGCTGCGGAGCAGCGCCAGAGTTCTATTGAGCATTGACCACTTTTTGATCATGCCCTTGATGACGTTCCATTCACTCTAAATGTGCTACATTCTCACAGTAAATCGTTGGTAACTTTTGGAACCATATATGGTAGAGACATGAGGTTTGGAGTATTGTTTTTCTAACAACATGTTCTATTGAATGGACATACTTGTAGAAACCTTGAATGAATGAATCTTCCATTTTGAAAAGGGAGAAACTCATAAACAACAGTTGGCATCATCCATCACATTCAAAATCCGTACATGATGTACTGTGCTGGGGCCTGTTTTGTCAGCTGCCCTCACAGGCATAGCTGCAGCTATCTTCTGAGAGACCTGCTTCAGCAGAGCATCGCGGGTCTTCTCCGTCAGCTATTTGACAGCCTCCTCGTCAGGCTTCTGCAACTCTGGGGCATAGTCGCTCAGCACTTCCTTAGGAAGCAGGTCTGAGTACTTACTGAAAATCACCTGCACAGTGACAACAGTGGAGACAGCTGAATATATAGAAACTGAACTGTACACAGGTCCTCCGTGACAGTAGTTATTCAAATGATGGCTCTCTGTTTAATACAGGATTGTGGCAAGAAACAGCTTTTTTTACTTGGTAACTAGATGACAATAACAAAAACTTGGTGGGTCACAGCACAGGAAGGAGTCTGGAGACCACTGCTCTATAAAATAAAGATGTGGGCACAGCGATTCATAGGCAATTTCATCCCCAGAATCATGGTTCCCAGCGTCATGGTCCTATGTGGCTCAGTTGGTAATGTATGGCACTTGCAACACCAGGTCTACTACATTGTAGATCTAGGTAGACCAGCTGGATATCTATTAACATTCTTACTGTCCCTGTCTGGCGATGGCGTCGTATTTGATCTTGGCCTCCCCGTCCACCTGTACAGGGCGTTGGAGCACTTCTTCTTCCTTCCCATCTCCAGAGGGAACTGGGCCACGTGGATTTCAGGGAACGCAAAGCCATCTCAAAAGTCCTCCAACACAAGGAAGGTTGTCAAACACTGAGAGACTAGTAGTAAGAAGCAATGTGCAGATGTACCCATTTCCACTGTCCTACAACACAGGGGAGTCCAACACACAAACTGAGAGGAAAAAGCTATATCCCGTGATATCGCTTTTCTGAACATTCAGGGCGTCATTTCTAACACAACACCAACAATAACACAGCTTCAATCCATTAAACTGGGTATGGAGTAAAGTTTAGTACTTCCAGAGAGCGGGGCACCGAGCTATTCCTGTAGCCGTGGGGAGGGGTTTGTCTGCGGGAGGAGACGAGGGCGGTGGAGTGGGACCTCTGTGCCCGGGCCCTCTACTCGGACTCCAGCTGGTGCTGGGACAACTGAGTCGGCGCAGGTTAGGAAATTGTCATTATTTTTGCACCATTAGCTAAGATTTCCACTTCCAACATCTCGACTGTAAACAAGGCCATCTAACGTTAGGATAACGTAGTTAACCTTACGTAGTTACGGTAGCGTATGTGGGCGATGCATGTGCTAGCTGCAAATACTAGTTTTGAAACACAACAGAAGCTTTTGTGTTCGCAGTAGTAACGTGCAGGTACTAATAAACCTGACCCCGATACAATAACTAGCTAAACACCAAAACAAGAAACTGGTGAAGGAGACCAGCTAAGGTTAGCTTGCTAGCTAAGGGAGTAACTAACTAACGTTAGGGAAAGGCCAGGACTCGTCTCAGGAGTTAGCCATAGCTAGCTATAAGCGAACGAACAAAACATCAATTTCAAAGCAATAATATGGCAGTAAAACCTTAGTAACTTTACATAATCTTAACATGACATCTTATCGCTTAAACGCCTGATTGGAATTGTTTTACATTATGTAACAAAAAATAAGGCCTTTCCACAACACTCACTTCATAAGTGACATTCTTGTTTATTCCACAATGTCTATGATCTCGCAATGCTTGCTTCAACGTTTTTCTGAAAACGGCGAGGCAGAGGTTCAAAGTGAGAGGTTTCACTATCAAATCACATTGTATTTGTCACCTGCTTCGTAAACAGCAGGTGTAGACTAACAGTGAAACGCTTACTCAAGGGTCCTTTTCCAACAATGCAGAGTTTAAGATAAATTAAGAATACTGTCATGTATTGTCATGTATTGTCATGTCTTGTCCCTGTGCTTTCTCTTCTCTTCGTTTCCCCCTGCTGGTCTTATTAGGTTTCTTTCTCTCTCTCTCTCTATCCCTCTCTCTCTCTATCGTTCCGTTCCTGCTCCCAGCTGTTCCTCATTCTCCTAACGACCTCGTTTACTCTCTCACACCTGTCCCCTATTTTGCCCTCTGATTAGGTCTCTATTTCTCTCTCGGTTTCTGCCTCTGTCCTTGTCGGATTCTTGTTTGCTGTTTGCTGTGTCCTTGTTCCGTCCTGTCGTGTTTTGCCTTTTCATCAGATGCTGCGTGTGAGCAGGTGTCTCTGTCCGCTACGGCCCGCGCCTACCCGAAGGGACCTGCAGTCTGTTGCCGCTTATCCTGCAATTCTCCTCAACAACTAAAGAGGATTTATGTTTTCCCTGTTTGGACATTTCCTGTAAAGGATTGAGGATTATGTTTTCTCTGTTTGGACTTTAATAAACTCAGTTTCTGTTAAGCTTTTGGGTCCTCACTCACCTGCATAACAAATACAAATAGTGACACAAGGAATACATATACAGTGAATAACGATAAAGAGTCATGCCCTCTTCACAACTGTGTGGGTATGGACCATGTTAATTCCTTAGTTATGTGGACACACATGAACTTGGAGCTCTTGACCCACTCCAGTACAGCTCCATCGATGTGGATGGGGGCGTGCTTGCCCATTAGTTTTCTGTAGTTCACAATCAGCTCCTTTGTCTTGCTGACATTGAGGAAGAGGTTGTTGTTCTTGAACCATACTGCCAGGTCTGTGGCCACTTCCCTCTAGACTGGTTCATCATCATCGGTGATCAGTCCTACCACCGCTGTGTCGTCAGCAAACTAGATGATGGTGTTGGAGTCGTGCGCGGCCACACAGTCGTGGATGAACAGAGAGTAAAGAAGGGTCTAAGCACACGCGCCTGAGGGGGGTCTTACTCACATCGGCTACAGAGCGCAAGATCACAGAGTCGTCCGGAACATCTGGTACTCTCATGCATGGTTCAGTGTTGCTTGCCTTGAAGTGATCATTTAGCTTGTCTGTTAGACTCATGTCACTGGGCAGCTCGTGGCTGGGTTTCTTGGTAATCCATGATAGTTTGCAAGCCATGCCACATCCATCCTGCCAGAGCCGGCGTAGTAGGGTTCAATCTTAGTCCTGTATTAACGCTTTGCCTGTTTGATGGTTTGCCGGAGGTCATAGCCATCAAACAGGGTCACCAAAATCTAGCCAAAATATGTGCTTATTTTGGACCTAAGCTTGCCACCTGCCTTCCCACCTTTGGGACAATGACTCCCGTTGTTAGGGTGGAGACTTGAGCATCTCGTCATTATACATATACAATTGGATAAAGCCAATGTTGACTTTGTGGCTGTGCTATCTAGTGGAAACTGTTGTATGGGAGAGTAGGGGTGTGTGGAAAAGAGTGGGTGTGTCGAAAGGAAAATAGTGGACGTGTGGAAAGGAGTGGTTGTGTTGAAAGCGCTCTGCTATAGATTAGATGGTTTTGATTGAACTGTGTTTTTTCTTTTACGTTGAGCTACCAGAGGATGAGTCTGAGGATGAGTCTGCCAGAGGATGAGACTGAGAAGTATTTCACTGTATATTTTCACTTATAAAGTTATATGTTTATTTTTTATTAAAAGTGCTGATGTAACTCTACCTACATGTACATATTACCTCAATTACCTCAACTAACCGGTGCCCATTGACTCTGTACCGGTACCCCCTGTATATAGCCTCGCTTGTTATTTTACTGCTGCTGCTGAATTATTTGTTACTTTTATCTTCTATTCTCTACTTATCTAGTATTTACTTAACACTTAAAAAAAATATTCTTAAAGCATTGCTGGTTAAGGGCTTGTAAGCAAGCATTTCACAATTTGATTTGATGATGGCTGCAGTGTTGCTTACATTGACTTGGCTACTCCGTAACTTGTCAAGCAGGGGGCGAAGGGCACAGTGTTGTTGCCATTCATGCCTTCCCCAATGAGTAGTAGACTGTATGTTTGTATCAAGGTTACATCTACAGTATGGTTATCAATATCAGTTATATTTTTGGGTAGGCTGCTATCCTACTTGAAATAAAATCATGGGAGGGGAAAATGCTACCCCCACTGCTAATGGCCCAGCAAAGGCAATTCAGGTGAGGAGCCCCTGCAACAAAGCAACTCACGCCAAACATTTAAGACTAGATAGCACATTAATCAGTGATCCACAAGGATGTCCAAGGTGAAATAGCTTATGAAATCTAGCGATAGGCTATTAGACGTCAAATATATAGGGCGAAGTCAGAAAAAGTGGAACCTCCATTTTGAGGCCTAGCATTCTACACTGCCTCAAAATGATCCGAATTAGGCTATTGAGAAGATGGCAGAAAGAGCATCGATGACCCAAAAGATAAATGCTGCCTTGTCTCATTCATCTCCCTGTCACTCATCCTCAATCCTCTGACAGTGTTATTTCTCCAAACCCTGTCAGCTCACATCCATCACAGCATTTCCGCATCAGATCAAACTTCATTAGGTGTCCATTCGCCAAAAGAAGACACAATAAAGACCAAAATAGCAATAGCCTAAGTGCCTCTTCAATACTGTTGACCTTTGTGCAGGTCTTTTCTAATATGTTCCACTGAATGGAAATCCCTCTTTGAGACTTTCTCCAATAGGATACGTATTGTATTAATACATAACAGTGGGTCACATCCCGTGTGGAAAATATATAGAATAATGTATTAACAAGGTTCTTAAGTGTTCTACCTGGAACTTGGAAGTGATACATATGGCAGTAAATACACTTACACGATTCATTGAAGATTCTTGTAATATACAACTTGTATGTTGCATGTATTGTATGAAAAACATACATTAGAGACATGTAAACAAATCCTTCTAAAGTCTCAATTGGTTTTTTTTATTTTTTTACCTTTATTTAACCAGGCAAGTCAGTTAAGAACATATTCTTATTTTCAATGACGGCCTGGGAACAGTGGGTTAACTGCCTGTTCAGGAGCAGAATGACAGATTTGTACCTTGTCAGCTCAGGGGTTTGAACTCACAACCTTCCAGTTACTAGTCCAACGCTATAACCACTAGGCTACGCTGCCGCCCCAGATACAATATCTATGTAGGAAAATGACCTCAATCATGTATTCAAATGAGTTTTGCCACATACATGTGTATGTTAACACATACAGTGCCTTCGGGAAATTATTCAGACCCCTTGACTTCTTCCAAATTTTGTTACGTTACAGCTTTATTTTAAAATGTATTAAATTGTCACGTCCTGACCATAGGAAGCCTTAATTTTCTATGGTAGAGTAGGTCAGTGCGTGACTAGGGATTTAGTCTAGTTTATATTTTCTATGTGGGGTTCTAGTTTGTTTTTTCTATGTTGGTGGGTTGGTAGGATTCCCAATTGAGGCAGCTGGCTATCGTTGTCTCTAATTGGGGATCATACTTAAGTAGCATTTTTACACCTGTGTGTTATGGGATAATCTTTTGAGTAAGTGTATGTAGCACCTCTGTTGTCACGGTTTGTTGTGTCGTTGGTTTGTTTTGCAAATTTTCACTTTCGCCTTGGTCCGTCTATACAAATGAACGTGACAGAATATCCCATCAACAAAGGACCAAGCAGCGTGCCCGGGAGGAGATGGCATCCTGGATCTTTGGCGGAGATCAGGGAGAGAACATCCTGGACTTGGGATGACATAATGGCAGGAGAGAAGAGCCTGCCATGGAAGCAGGCAGAAGCAGCGAGGGAGGGACAGCGACGTAGTCGGGGAGGAAGGCCACAGAAACCCCACATTTTTTTTATGGGGGGGGGGGCACATGGAGCAGTTGGCAGAGCCGAGGAGTGAACCAGAGCCAGTCTGGGAGAAGAGGGAGAATGTGGAGGAGAGAGAAATGAGAGAGTTATTGAATTGGTGGAGGATGCACGACATTTGCCCTAAGGAGCGTGTTATCGATTTAAAGCCACCTGAGTCAGCTCTCCGTACTCATCCTGAGAAGTGTGTCAAAGTTCCGGTACAAGTGATGCCGGTTATACGCACCAGGTCTCCAGTACGCCTTCCCAGCCCAGTACGTCCTGTGTCAACTCCCCGCAATCACCGTGCGAGGTGTGTCATGGTTCCGGCACCATCTGTGCCAGTTCTACGCACCAGGTCTTCAGTACGCCTCCACAGCCCAGTACGTCCTGTGCTATCTTCCCGCACTCACCGTGCGGAGTGTGTCATCGTTCCGGCACCATCTGTGCCAGCTCTATGCACCAGGTCTCCAGTACACCTTCCCAGCCCAGTACGTCCTGAGCTAGCTTCCCGCACTCACCGTGCGGAGTGTGTCATCGTTCCGGCACCATCTGTGCCAGTTCTACGCACCAGGTCTCCAGTATACCTTCCCAGCCCAGTACGTCCTGTGCTAGCTTCCAGCACTCACCGTGCAGAGTGTGTCATGGTTTCTGCACCATCTGTGCCAGCTCTATGCACCAGGTCTCCAGTGTGCCTCCACAGCCCAGTACGTCCTGTGCCTGCTCCTTGCACTTTCCCTCAAGTGCGGTTCCCCAGTCTGGTATGTCCTGTGCCTGCTCCTCGCACTTTCCCTCAAGTGCGTGTCCCCAGTCCAGTACGTCCTGTGCCTGCTCAACGCACTCTCCTTGAAGTGTGTGTTCCCAGTCAGGTAGGTCCTGTTCCTGCTCCTCGCACTCTCCCTCAAGTTTGCCTTCTCAGTCCGGTATGTCCTGTGCCTGCTCCTCGCGCCCACCCTGAGGTGCGTGTCACCAGCCCGGTACCACCAGTGCCGGCCACACCAGGCTTCCTGCGACGATCCCCAGTCCAGAGCTTCCGGCGACAGTTCCCAGTCCAGAGCTTCCGGCGAACGTGACATAAATAAAACAATTTCCTCCGAAAAATAAATACAATACCACATAATAACAAAGGAAAAATAGTTTTTTGGAAATGTTTGAAAATGTATTAAAAACAAACAGAATCATATACATTTTAAGAGAAGGGATGACCTTAATGTATGTCAAATAGAGGCACAATGGGCTCAAGTACATCTGCCTCACCAGGCACCCATATTGGTAGGATGTGTGTATAGACCTCCTAGCTCTAAGGTGTGCTATCTGGGTAACTTATGTACTGGGTTTGACCAGGCCACAGATAGCAACAGAGATGTATTTATCTTGGGGGATTTTAATATAAATTGGAAGGATCACAATAATTCCAATAGTACAAAATTGATGAGATATGCCAAGAACTGTGGTTTGAAACAAATGGTTAATGATACTACTAGATCTTCAATTAAGTTGGGTCATCGTTCAGACACATGCATTGATCAGATTTTCTGTAATATACCATTGCAATGCTTAAAAGCCAGATTAATGCCAGTGGGCTGGACAGACCATAATATTGTGACCATAACCATAAACACCAAGGTTCCAAAGAAACCCCCTAGGATTGTGGTCAAGAGAAATATTAAAACATTTCATCATGAGCTATTTCTAAATGATTTGGCTGCTGTACCCTGGGAGCTGATTTATCTAGAGGATGATTTAAATCACGCTACAGGAATGTTTTATTGATTTGCTCACTGAGGTAATGGACCATCATGCCCCTTTAAGAAAGAGTACAGTTGGTGCCCGTCCATCTCCATGGATTGATGAAGGAACTGGGTGAGGCTTTTCCTCAAAGAAATATGTCAATGCTTTAATTGATTGGAAAAATGATTCTATAAAGGTATGGAACACAGTTAAGGGCTTACTTGGTACATCTATCTCATCACGCCCATCTAGTGTGGAGGTTGACGGGAGAATAATAACAAAACCAGTTGATATTGCCAATCATTTTGAAAAGACCAAAACAGCATGGGATACAATTAAGTATAAGAGGAGTACAAATTGAAGAAGTGGCAGAAACAAAACTATTGGGAGTGCAGCTAGACAACTCCTTATCATGGTCGTCTCAAATAACCAATCTATGTAAAAAAAAAAAAATATTAAAACAGCATGCATAATCAGAAGGATAGCTAAATATTTACCAGGAAAAATTATTCAGCAAATAACACAAGCATGAATTGAGAGTCAGGTGAACTACTGTTCTGTGGTCTGGGGAAATGCATCATCAAGTGAAGTTAGGAGGCTGCAGAATGCACAGAACAAAGCAGCAAGGATTGTTTTAAGGTGGAGATATGTTTCTTCTGTTGCAGTCATGCGCAATGCTCTTGGTTGGTCATCAATCGATAAGATAATTGAAAGGAACATGCTTATTTTATTTCATAATATACATAATTTAAAATGGCCAAGTTCTATTCACAACAGTATTCAGTTGGTAAGAGACAGACATTCAGTAAATACAAGGAATAGATTGTCCACCATCTATGCGTTATCTAGACAGAAAAGAGAAATAGGCAAAAGAACATTTCGATTTATTTATCTTATTTCACCTTGATTTAACCAGGTAGGCAAGTTGAGAACAAGTTCTCATTTACAACTGCGACCTGGCCAAGATAAAGCAAAGCAGTTTGACACATACAACAACACAGAGTTACACATGGAGTAAAACAAACATACAGTCAATAATACAGTAGAAAAATAAGTCTAAATACAATGTGAGCAAGTGAGGTGAGATAAGGGAGGTAAAGGCAAAAAAAGGCAATGGTGGCGAAGTAAATACATTATAGCAAGTAAAACACTGGAATGGTTGATTTGCAGTGGAAGAATGTGCAAAGTAGAGATAGAAACAATGGGGTGAAAAGGAGCAAAATAAATAAATAAATACAGTAGGGAAAGAGGTAGTTGTTTGGGCTAAATTATAGATGGGCTATGTACAGGTGCAGTAATCTGTGAGCTGCTCTGACAGCTGGTGCTTAAAACTAGGGAGGGAGATAAGTGTTTCCAGTTTCAGAGATTGTTGTAGTTCGTTCCAGTCATTGGCAGCAGAGAACTGGAAGGAGAAGCGGCCAAAGGAAGAATTGGTTTTGGGGTTGACCAGAGAGATATACCTGCTGTAGCGCGTGCTACAGGTTGGTGCTGCTATGGTGACCAGCGAGCTGAGATAAAGGGGGAACTTTACCTACAGGGTCTTGTAGATGACCTGGAGCCAGTGGGTTTGGCGACGAGTATGAAGCAAGGGCCAGCCAACGAGAGCGTACAGGTCGCAGTGGTGGGTAGAATATGGGGCTTTGGTGACAAAACAGATGGCACTGTGATAGACTGCAACCAATTTATTGAGTAGGGTATTGGAGGCTATTTTGTGAATTACATCGCCGAAGTTGAGGATTGGTAAGATAGTCAGTTTTACAAAGGTATGTTTGGCAGCATGAGTGAAGGATGCTTTGTTGCGAAATAGGAAGCTAATTCTAGATTTAACATTGGATTGGAGATGTTTGATGTGAGTCTGGAAGGAGAGTTTACAGTCTAACCAGACACCTAGGTATTTGTAGTTGTCCACCTACAAGTCAGAGCCGTCCAGAGTAGTGATGTTGGACAGGCGGGCAGGTGCAGGTAGTGATCGGTTGAAGAGCATGCATTTAGTTTTACTTGTATTTAAGAGCAATTAGAGGCCATGGAAGGAGAGTTGTATGGCATTGAAGCTCACCTGGAGGGTTGTTAACACAGTGTCCAAAGAAGGGCCAAAAGTATACAGAATGGTGTCGTCTGCGTAGAGGTGGATCAGAGACTAACCAGCAGCAAGTGCGACATCATTGATGTATACAGAGAAGAGAGTTGGTCCAATAATTGAACCCTGTGGCACCCCCATAGAGACTGCCAGAGGCCCATTTCTTTATTTAGAGCAATAAATACATAGAATAAATTAACTGAGCAAACCAGAAACCTTTCAATATATACATTTAAACATGATTTTAAAACAATTTAAATATACTACCTAGAAATGTTGTGGGACTATAGTAGATGAAGAATCAATATTTTTTTTAGATTGAGTATTTATTGGGTCATTATGTAAGTATATTATGTATGTTTGTAATAGTGTGTTATATGTGGAAATGTGTTCGTATTATAAATGGTATTTTAATGTAAAACTCTTTAGTCATATCTCAATTGATCTATTTGCTTATGGCCTTGCCTACACTTAGCGACTTGTTTTTTAAATTATATGAGCAAATTAATATTCCATTTTATTTGGAACGGCAAGCCAGACTAAATTAAACAGTCCTACATGAATTTGGAGGGCTGAAATTATTAAATATTAAAGCATTAGACCTCTCACTAAAGGCTTCAGAATGAGTTATTCTTAAATCCAAACTGGTTCTCTAGCAGATTAGAATGTCTCACCCCATGTCCAAGAATGGCATTTTTAGTAAGAATGTCTCACCCCATGTCCAAGAATGGCATTTTTCCCTTTAATTTAATTTCAACCTCACACTTTCCAATATTTGAAAATGAAATTGTCTCCAAAATATCACTATTTTTAAAACAAGCCATAGAAAGTTGGTGGCAATTTCAGTTTATTCCACCAGAAAAGACAGAACAAATATTACAACAAATATTATCGGCAAATGATTATGGCAGCTCACCACACCTGTCTGATTCAGAGGGGTTAGGTTAAATGCCGGGAGACACATTTCAGTTGAAAGCATTCAGTTGTACAACTGACTAGATATCCCCTTTCCCTTTCCTTTAAACTCAAATATACTATTTGATAAAAAAAAACATTATATGTATATATATATATTTTTAAATTGTATAATCTTTGTAAATTATATAAATAGGACTGGTGGAGTTATGGTGGAGTTATGTCTCACTTGCAGCTAACAAAAATACATGGAAATGTCTGCTATCCAAAATTACAACCAACTAATTGCAGCATTACTGCAAAAATGAAAGAGGTAAGTGGAAGGGGAAGAAAGTAAGGAACTTGTATGTTGGCCCTGCATTAAAGAACAAAATTGGTTAAATAAAATTGGGATGAATAAAAAAGTATACCAGTTTAATTTAAGCCGTTGGAAATGATGCAGACAATTACAATGATGGAAGACACAATCTATCTGCAATATTAAAGCTGATTTACACCTGAAAAAATTAAGAATAACTCAAAAATGAAACAAGCTCTTCCAAGACAGTCCAAAGAAAGCATTTGGTCTAGATCAGTGGTCACCAACCTTTTCAAGACTAAGATCACATCCCAAGTCCAAATGTAAACCAAGATCTACCACTTGCAAAAATGATGGAAAACAAGGCCACAATGTAGTTCCACTTTGACATTCTTTATTTTGTTACCTGTCAGTCACATGCAAAGTATTCATTTAATTATACAAATAGTATAATCAGAAGTAAGTGCAACTATCATTCAACATTTTAAAACAGTCATATTACATTGTTCAATATTTCAACTGGCCTATTACTCATTCACCATTCATGTATATATGCTCCTGACTGGCACAGCGGTCTAAGGCACTGCATCTCAGTGCTAGAGGCGTCACTGCAGTCCCTGGTTTGAATCCAGGCTGCATTACATGATGCATGGCCTGAGATGCACTGCAGCATCATTGTAATTGTCTGCATCATTTCCAACCCCTTAAAACCTGTTGCGAATCTAGGGGCAGTATTTTCATTTTTGGAAAAAAAACGTTCCCGTTTTAAATGGGATATTTTGTCAGGACAAGATGCTAGAATATGCATAGAATTGACATCTTTGGATAGAAAACACTATAATGTTTCCAAAACTGTAAAGATATTGTCTGTGAGTATAACAAAACTGATGTTGCAGGCGAAAGCCTGAGAAAAATCCAATCCGGCAGTGCCCCATATTTTGAAAGCGCTGCAGATGCACTGCAGCTCAGGCTGTGATTGGGCGGCACACAATTGGACCAGCGTCATTTGGGTTTGGCTGGCGTAGCCTGTCATTGTAAATAATACTTTGTTCTTAACTGATTTGCCTAGTAAAATAAAGCTAAATTAAAAATATATATAATCTCAATAATCAGTAAATTACAAGCCTAAGCCAATCATGTACAGTACTGTTTCCCTTTCCCTTTCCCTTTTTGAACAGCACCTTTTGTAAACAATATAGCCTACAACAGATTTAAAACTGGCAATACTCACTCACTCTGATGGCTGTTGATGAGAGCCCCACACACATTCAATGTGATGGCTGTGATTGCACACTCTCAGCAAGTGCTCTGTAGTCTGGCTCGTACTTTGACACAGCAAGTCTGACACTGTTTGTGAGATTAGTTAGACAAGACCTGTTCTTTGACTTGATTCTTTTCATCTGTGAAAGGGCCATCTCACAGAGATATGTTCACCCAAAGTAGGCCTTCACCTTAAGCGCCACAGGATGAAAGGAGGGGAAACTTCAGTGTTTACAAGACCCCAAAAGTCACTGTCTCTTGATCTTGCTTTCAACTCGATGTCATATTGTAATTCAATTATCTCCATGTCAACTCCGATTGGTAAAGCAAATACCTGCTGGAATCTGGCGGACATCTCCTCGATCTCAAAGGGGAGGAAAGGGTTTGAGATAAATGCAACAACCTCCCCTATGTCATTTAACTCCTGAAAACACCTGTTGAATTCGGATGCCAGTTTCTCCAGGTGGGCGCAGAATTCTTGTGGGAGAAAAGCATCTTTGTTTCCAATGTTTTGTGACATTTTCTCCAGGTTTGGGAAGTGCACCAGCCTTCCATTCCACAGATGAGAGGCCCACACACCCACCTTGGCCGTAAAAACTGGGAGGCCCACACACCCACCTTGTCCTTAAAGGCTGGGAGGCCCACACACCCACCTTGGCCTTAAAGGCATTGACAGCGCTGATGATGTGTGCCACGTCTTTTGTCTTTTCCCTGAAGCTCATAGTTGAGCTTTAGTTCAGCTCATAGTTCAGTTTTGCTGTTATGTTCTCGTGAGGAAACCTCAGTCTAGCAGCCATGCATCATCAGACAGTTCCTCATACTCCTCATTTCGTGACTCAGAAATGATTTGATCTCGGGCAGCAAGTCAACAAATCTCTGCAGTACTTTCCCGCGACTCAATCGCCTTATGCAAGCGTGCAGAGTCAAGCCACCGTATGCAGCATCAAGCTCATCTAATAAAGATTTAAAACAAGCGGTGCTGAAGTCCTTTTGTGCGAATTGAATTAACAATCATAACGGACAGACATAACTGGGGTGCCACAGGGTGGGATTGTCTCACCTTACTTCTTCCAGCTCCACATGTCCACTCGGAGAGACATATGTGATGACACTGGCTGCGACGACAAAATTGGGCTGTCCCATGCTATAAGGCTAGCAAACTTTAAAAAATGGCACCTTTTTAAATTGAACCTTTATTTAACTATTTAACTACTATAAGAACAAGTTCTTATTTACAATGACGGCCTACCGGGGAACAGTGGGTTAACTGCCTTGTTCAGCGGCAAAACGACAGATTTGTACCTTGTCAGCTCGGGGATAACCAACTGGAGGAACAAAATGCTTCTTTTTGGAAAGAACTCACTGGGCAGTGGACAAAAACTGGTTGAATCAACAAAGTTTATATGTCCTCTCAACCCTAAAGATGAACGTGATGACATTGAATCAACGTGGAAAACTGCTTAAAATAGCAAAATCCACTTGTATTTGTCACATGCTTGGTGAACAACAGCCGTGGACAAACAGTGAGATGCTTACTGACGGGTCCATCCCAACAATGCAGAGAACAAGAAAATAGAGAAATAATAGAAAAGTAAAACTTGTAATAATAGATACACAATGAGTAACGATAACTTAGCTTATAAAAAAGGGGTACCAGTACTGAGTCGATGTGTAGGGGTATGAGGTAATTGAGGTAGATATGTACATGTAACTAAGTATAAAATGACAGATAGTAAACAATAGCAGCATATGTGATGAGTCAAAAAGTTTGTGCAAAAAGGGTCAATGCAGATAAAACATTTTCTCAATGCTGCAGCTGTTGAACATTTTGAGGATTTGAAGGCCCATGTCACATCTTTTCCTGAGGGGGAAGAGGCTTTGTTGTGCCCTCTTCCCAACTGTGTTGCTGTGTTTGAACCATGATAGAGCCTTAGTGTTGTGGACACAGAGGAACTTGAAGCTCTCGACCCGCTCCACTACAGCCCCGTCAACGTGAATGGGGGTGTGCTTGGCCCTCCGTTTCCTGTCGTCCATGATCAGCTTCTTTGTCTTGCTGACGTTACGGGAGAGGTTGTCGTCCTGGAACCAGACTGCCAGGTCTCTGACCTCATCCCTATTGGCTGCCTCATCGTTGTCGGTGATCAAGCCTACCACCATCATGTCGTCTGCAAACTTGATGATGGTGTTGTAGTCGCACGCAGCCACGCAGTCGTGAGTGAACAGGGTGTACAGGAGGGGACTAAGCACACACCGCTGAGAGGCCCACGTGTTGAGGGTCAGCGTGGTGAATGTGTTGTTGCCTACTCTCACTACCCACAAATCCAATTAATGGTGACATTTTTGGTTGATTTCACATTGAATTCAGATTAGTTGACAACTCAACCAAATGTAAATCAAAACAACTCAATCAAATATAAATCAAAACAACTCAATCAAATATAAATCAAAACTAGACTTTGAACTGACGTCTGGGCCCAGTGGGAAATCTGATAAACTAAGAATCTGCTTCTACAAAAATCCTCCCCAACCAGCTCCGCTAATTCTGGGTGGACTGTTCCAGTTGCAACAAGCACAAAATACCGTGGCTTCCACTTGGACAACCAACTCAGTGGGGACCAACACATTGGTCCCCACAGGCAGTGGAAAAGGCTTCAAAGTGTCTCCATTTTATGAGAATAACCAAGTTTTCCATTTTATGCGAGTAAAGTACATGTCGCATAAAACATGTTTGTTTTGTGTCAGTAAAATGAATAGTGTGAGAAATGTTGATAGAAACGCTTTTATGCGCATATATTGATATAATAACCTTCCTCAACAAGAACTATCCTGAAGCCGTGCGCCAGAAGAGGAAAGAACTCATCCCAGCTATGAAAGCTGCCAGAGCACATGGGGACATTGCTTTCATCCGCTATGACAGGCTCATTGTCCACCCTCCCTCCCAGATGCCTGGAAGGGATGATAGTCAAGCCTATGGGTTCGTAGCTTCAACCACGCAGCATGCACACACACACACACACACACACACACACACACACACACACACACACACACACACACACACACACACACACACACACACACACACACACACACACACACACACACACACACACACACACACACACACACACACACACACACACACACACACACACACACACACACACACACACACACACACACACACACACACACCTATTGATTAATGGACTGCTGAATGTTTATATTTCTTCTCTTGCTTTGTTTGCTCTTTTCCATATTATGTCTATCTCTGATAATCTCATGAAATCAACAACTTGCTAACATCAAATAACATTCATATTGGCCATTTCTGAGACTCATTAAGATAATTCATTTGATGATACAGAGCTATGCAAGGATATAACATATATAGAAGAGACAGAAACGCTTACCGGGGAGGTGTTGCTGTATATAGTCAGAGCTATATCACTGTAATGCTTAGAGAAGATCTTATGTCAAGTGTTACAGTTTTTTTCGATTGCTAAACGACAGTGGGCACAACTGGAGTCACATGTGCAAAACTCTAACTACAGTCTGCACTACCAACAGTCACCTGAGCTAAACAGTTCACATCACCTGCAAAACTCATTCCAAGCAACACAACTCTTAACACATGGCTCAAAACACGCTCAGTGCAGCCAAACACTATGCACAACCCTCACTGAGATAACACACACTGTCACTCAGAACACACTGGGAGTAAAAACACTAGCATCAAACAACAATACAGAAAATACAAACTTTTCATCTTTACAGTTTGAACAATTTCAGTGACTTCATACAAAGTAATATTTTCTTCAAAGAAAAGAGTGGCATTCTTTCACATGATTTATTACAATTTTTAGAACATAACAATTATTTAAGGTAAATGAAAATGAGCAGTTTGCTTCAATAGTCTGTAGTAATTTACGGAATTACAGTAATGAGAAAAAAAGGTAGAAACTAAAAGTACATAGTGTAATTCGAACAAATAATTGAGGGGCTAATCCTGCCTCTCTCTAGCATCAGACCACAGGTTTTCTTCAACATCACATCTAATGTTTTCTCTTGCCATGCACCTGGGGAAGAACCTTCTGGAGTGCCTTATCCATCCCTGGCAGTCCTCTGGACTCATGTCCTCACATCCGGCATGCATGTCTTCCAAAAGAGACATTTGGTCATGTGGGTGGTGACCAAACACTTTCCACCTCCAGGCAGAGAAAAACTCCTCTATTGGGTTGAGGAAGGGTGAATATGCAGGCAGGTACAAAACCATAAATCTGTGATGTCCTGCAAACCAATCTGTGACAGCTGCAGAGTGGTGAAAAGCAACGTTATCGCAAACTATGACAAAAACTTGGGGGTTTCTTATTGGCTCCCCCTGTTCTGCTGGCACTAGCTGAGCATAGAGCTGTTCTAGGAAAGCTATAAGCGTTTCTGTGTTGTATGGGCCAATGAGTGGTGTGTTGAGAAGCAAACCATCATTGGCCATTGCAGCACACATGGTGATATCCCCCCCCCCCCCCTTTGGCCTGGAACCTCCACAGTGGCCCTTTGACCTATAACATTCCTTCCTCTGCGCCGTGTTTTGGAAAGGGTACATCCAGCTTCATCGATAAATACAAATGAATGTGGTCTTTCCAGTGCTTCCACCTCCATTACTCTCTGAAAAACAGTAAGTGCACAGTTTTACTGTAGAAATGCTAGTGTTTTTTTACTGTAAATATTTTGTATAGCTGTGTACGTAACCTCAGACGTCTTACTTGGACATATTGGTATCTTTGCTCTTTTACCCGTTCACTGTTTCTCTCGAACAGTACAGTGTATAACTGTTTCATTGTAACTTGGTGTTTCTTTAGGACTCGAGCAATAGTTGTTGTGCTGACAGAATTAACATTTTCAAATATATCATTATCAGCCAGCACTCTATCTTGAATCTCCCACAGTTTTATTGCATTGTTGACAACAACCATGTCAACAATAGCATTTTCCTGCCCATCTGAAAATATTTTTCCTCTTCCCCCTATTGGGGGCAGCCTTTGGGTCCTGTTGTAAAAATATATTTTACAGTCAAACTTACTGTAATATATATCTGTGTAAATATTCTATAATTGCAATACAAAATAGATTCCTGTAATGTTTTCATTTACTGTAAGGATGTAACTCTCACCTGTTTGCATGATGGAAAATTTGCATTACAGATGCCACTGTGGATCTTTGCAGATTGGGTTGCACCCTCAACCCTGCCTCTCTCAATGAGAGACCATGGTTCACGACATGGTCTATAAGTGTAGCCCTCATTTCATCTGAAATAACAGCTCTTTGTCTTCTTTGTCTTCCTCCATGCATCCACCCTCTCCCTGCCACCCTTCTCCCTCCACGAACCCATCTTCCTTGTTCCATTTCCAAAATGAGTCTTTCTGAGCTCTACCTATATATACTGTAATATGTGTGTGTGTTCACTAACAAGTCTAAAACAAGACACCTGCTTAGCCTTTCAGCTGAAATTGCAATCAGCAGTGTTTGAAAGGCACAAGGCTGAAATCTATTCCGTTTTGAATGTGTGGTTCACACTTTTGACAGCAGTGTGTTAGCATTTTAACAAAGTGCTGTAAATCCACAGTGTTGTGCAGGTTGTGGTTAAAGTCATGGGATAAGTGTGTAGAGTTTTGAAAACTGTGTTCAAGCAATGAAAAACGAACTAGAGTTTGGTCCACATAAACTGCTGCTGTGCAGACTGTAGTTAGAGTTTTGCACATGTGACTCCAGTTGTGTCCACTGTCGTTTAGCAATCGAAAAAACCTGTAATTAAGTGTTGCAGGTTCACTTGGCACATCTAAAGCATTTTGGGGTGTTGCTACAGGCCACCAAGTGCTAACAGTCAGTATCTAAATAATATGTGTGAAATGCTTGATAGTGTATGTGATGTAAACAGAGAGGTGTACTTTCTTGGGAACCTGAATATTGAGGTCCCTAAGAAAGCTTCTTACTGTAACCAGTACCTGTAATCTGGATCAGGTTATTAATCTACCAGAGTGTTTACAAACACTACAGGGACAGGATAATCCACATGTATCGATCACATTTCTACTAATTCTGTTGAACGTTGTTCTAAAGCTGGATCTGTACCCATTGGATGCAGTGATCGAAATGTAGTGTCTAGTGTCTATATCCAGGAACGCCTAAGTGTATAAAAGATCAATCAAAATATTTTGCTGTGACTCTTACGTGGATCATGGTAAAAATAATATGTGTTGTTCTGATGTAATTAATAAGGAGCATCCAGGCGCTGCCCTTGAAGAGTTTATGTAATTGCTTCTTCCAATGATTGATAAACATGCACCTCTTAAGAAATGGACTGTTAGACCTGTTAAGAACTGTTAAGGCTCCATGGATTGATGAGGAATTGAGGAATTGGAAAACTGTATGGCCAACTTAGTCAGGGAATGCCAACAATGAACAATGAGCCATCTTATTTATGCATAAAAAATAAATAATGAAAGAAAAGTAAAGTTAGTGTGGGAGAGGTGTAAAAAGTATTGTTAACGGTAAATAATGACAAACCTCCTGGCATTGACAACATAGATGGAAAGCTACTGAGGATGGTAGCTTACTCTATAGCTATTCCTAACTGTCGTATCTTTAATCTGAGCCTCGAGGAAAGTATTTGCCCTCATGCCTGAAGGGAAGCCAAAGTAATGCCGCTACCCAAGAGTGGTAAAGCGGCCTTTACTGGTACTAACAGCAGACCTATGAGCTTGCTGCCAGCTCTTAGCAAACTGTTGGAAAGAATTGTGTTTGACCATGTTATGCAGGTGAATGAGGACCCAAAAGCGACTTGGCGAAAACAGAGTTTTTAATCCAGTAAAGAAACTTTACAAAACAAAAGGCATAATACTACTCGTAAAGACGAGAACAGACTGGAGACTTGATCAAGAACTGCAGGTTGCCTCGGGAAGGCACTTGAACCTAGCAGACTCAGACACCTGCTCACCACGCAGCATCTGAGGGAAACACGACACGACAGGGCAATTACATTTACATTACATTTAAGTTTAGCAGACGCTCTTATCCAGAGCGACTTACAAATTGGTGCATTCACCTTATGACATCCAGTGGAACAACCACTTTACAATAGTGCATCTAAATATTTTAAGGGGGGGGGGGGTGAGAAGGATTACTTTATCCTATCCTAGGTATTCCTTAAAGAGGTGGGGTTTCAGGTGTCTCCGGAAGGTGGTGATTGACTCCGCTGTCCTGGCGTCGTGAGGGAGTTTGTTCCACCATTGGGGAGCCAGAGCAGCGAACAGTTTTGACTGATAATACATAGATACATAGATACATAGACACAGCACGGTGAATATTAGACAAGGATCCGACAGGGCAGGAACGGAAAACAAGGAGAGAAATAGGGACTCTAATCAGGGAAAAGGATCGGGAACAGGTGTGGGAAGACTAAATGATTGATTAGGGGAATAGGAACAGCTGGGAGCAGGAACGGAACGATAGAGAGAAGAGAGAGCGAGAGAGTGAGAGAGGGAGGGGGAGAGAGAGGGATAGAAAGAGGGAAAGAACCTAATAAGACCAGCAGAGGGAAACGAATAGAAGGGGAAGCACAGGGACAAGACATGATAATCAATGACAAAACATGACAGACCAAATACAATTATATTTCTCTGTAAACAAACTAAGAAAACACTTTCAGCATGCTTATAGAGAAGGGCACTAAACATGTACTGTACTGCACTGACACAAATGACTGATGACTGGTTGAAAGACATTAATAATAAGAAGATTGTGGGAGCTGTACTGTTAGATTTCCGTGGAGCCTTTGCTATTATTGACAATAATCTATTGTTGAAAAAACACACGTGTTATGTCTTTTCAACATGTTCCATATCATGGATTCAGAGCTAACTATCTAATAGAACTCAAAGGGGTTTCTTTAATTGAAGCTTCTCTAATATCAAACATGTAAAGTGCGGTGTACCACAGGGCAGCTCTCTAGGCCCTCTACTCTTTTCTATTTTTACCAATGACCTGCCACTGGCATTAAACAAAGCATGTGTATCCATGTATGCTGATGATTCAACCATACACGCATCAGCAACCACAGCTAATAAGGTCACTCAAACCCTTAACAAAGAGTCACAGTCTGTTTTGGAATGGGTGGCCAGTAATAAACTGGCCCTGAACATCTCTAAAAGTAAGATCTAAGTTCTCAACCTCAGCTGAATCTGGTAATGAATGGTGTGGCTGTTGAACAAGTTGAGGAGACAAAATTGCTTCGCGTTACCTTAGATTGTAAACACTAATGGTCAAAACATGGCACGTCTTGCTCTTCATTGTAATCAGAGGGCTGAAATAAATACTATGCATACCAGTCTCTCTTGTCTAAGAGTTGAGGAGAGACTGACTGCATCACTTCTTCTTTTCATAAGAAACATTGTGTTGAAAATGCCAAATTGTTTGCATAGTCAACTTACACACAGCTCTGACACACACACACTTACCCCACCAGACATGCCACCAGAGGTCTTTTTACAGTCCCCAAATCCAGAACAAATTCAAGAAAGCGTACCTCATTATATAGCGCCATTATTGCATGGAACTCCGTTCCATCTCATATTGCTCAAATGAACATCAAACCTGGTTTTAAGAAAACAATAAAGCAACACCTGACAGCACAACGCTTCTCCCCTATTTGACCTAGATAGTTTGTGTGTATGTATTGGTATGTAGGCAACGTGTGCCTTTTATTTTGTATGTTTATGTAGTTCTGTCCTTGTCTAGTAATGTTCTGTATTATGTCATGTTTCATGTTTTTAGTGGACCCCAGGAAGAGTAGCTGCTGCTTTTGCAACAGCTAATAGGGATCCTAATAAAACATTTTTTTTTTAAAAATATCGAAGTGGACTTGGTGTATGATGTGGTGTGTGGTCCTCCCTCTACGACTCGTCTGGAAAACATGCCGTTCATTAGGCTACAGATTAAATAAATCATGATGAACTTCAAAGGGTTGTGTAAGTGCAAGGTGATGAGCTTGATGCTCCTTTCCAATAAATACCAGACTAGGCACACTCACTATGTAACGCATTTTTTGTTGTGAGAAAACCTTCAGTCGAGTTAGAAAATACAGCAGAAACCCATTTTCCTTGCATTCTTTATTTAGTACATGTACATTTAACCCCAAAAGGTATTTTGATGTGCACTGCGTCATCACTCACAGCCTTTTATCCGCAACTTGTGAACGCAAGAAATGGCCTTCCCACTGATGACCTCATGAACTCTACACCACCAAGTATGCCTAGAGTATGCCTAGAGTATGCCAGTGTGTTGCTGGTGGGCTGCACAATGAAGCATTAAGCTGCACTGGATAGGGTACAGAAAAGGGCAAGCAAGATAATAACCAAAAAACGAAGATCGTTTTTCTGCATAATTCAGTCTTGATGAGTATAAGCATAAATAAAATAGCCCCCCCCCCCCCCCCAAAAAAAAATGGTCAAACTGTTTCAGCCACCTGGTTCTAACTAACCTACACCTGCTCAAGAAAATAATACGAGATCATTTCAATTCATAAGGTTAAGTGCCCCCCCTTCCTTACCACTCAGTCAGTACTAGTAGTAACCTCTACAGTAAAGTGTCAAACATCTTCTCTTCACTGCCTGAGCTGTGGGCAATGAAGAGGTAAGCAGAGATCGTTCCATTTCCACAGTTTTCCTTCCTCTTCCCCTCTCTGAGTGTTACTATTCCAGTAACGGACGTTTCTGAAAGGGTGTGAAACTAAGGGTTACGTAACCGTGACCACATATTGAGGCCGCCACGGTGTGTGCGTGTGTGTGTGTGCAGATGTATGTGTGTGTCGCCATGCATGGAGGATGTAAAAAACAATATTTTCTGGTCCCCTGCTTAGTGCTCAGCTGCTAACCCCCTCCTCTCGCTCTCTTTCTCTCTCTTTCTCTCACCATCCCTCTCTCCCTCCACAGACTCCTTAGGTTGTTTCTAAGTGTGCTGATTGGCTAGTCTGTTGAACAAGGAGCTAGCAGAGGGCAGTGAGGCAGGTTAACCTGAAGGGACAGAAGACATTATCCCTAAGCAAAATAGCCTGGAGGGAGCCCTCTAGCCATTGTCAGTGTCTGACTCTCTGTTTAAACCATCAGATTGGACTTCTGTTTAACCAAACAGAGCTAGAAAGTCAGCCAAAGCTGCTGAAAACATTGGGTTTTGGGTTGAAGAAAGCATTGGGTTTTGGGTTGAAGAAAGATAATTATTATATGACAATTTGTATGTGAATGTCATATTCAGTAGTGAATGACTGATGATTGCATTGACAGTAGCCACACTGCTGCTGGAGTGATTGCTCTGAGCCCTGAACCTGTCAGCAGAAAGACTCACCAAGCAGCTCACAAGCTAGAGTTGCTTGGTTTCTAATGAGTAGAGAGCTGTAACTTTGAGTATCTTGCAGCTCTCGTCCTCCCTTTTCTCTCAATCCCTATCTCCCTTCTATCGCAACCCCTCTCTCTCTCCCTCATTTCTCTTTCTCTCCTCTCTCTCACATATTTTATTCCCACCCCCCTCTCTCTCTCACTCCTCTCACCTTCTCTCTCCCGCCTCTCCTTATCCTCCCCCTCTCTCTCACTCCTCTCACCTCTCTCCTGCCTCTCCTTATCCTCCCCCCTCTCTCTCTCTCACTCCTCTCACCTTCTCTCTCCCGCCTCTCCTTATCCCCCCCCTCTGTATGTCAGTCTCTCTCTGTATGTCAGTCTCTCTCTGTATGTCAGTCTCTCTCTCTCTGTATGTCAGTTTCTCTCTGTATGTCAGTCTCTCTCTCTGTATGTCAGTCTCTCTCTCTCTGTATGTCAGTCTCTCTCTGTATGTCAGTCCCTCTCTGTATGTCAGTCTCTCTCTGTATGTCAGTCCCTCTCTGTATGTCAGTCTCTCTCTGTATGTCAGTCTCTCTCTGTATGTCAGTCCCTCTCTGTGTCAGTCTCTCTCTGTATGTCAGTCTCTCTCTGTATGTCAGTCTCTCTCTCTGTATGTTAGTCTCTCTCTCTCTGTATGTCAGTCTCTCTCTGTATGTCAGTCCCTCTCTGTATGTCAGTCTCTCTCTGTATGTCAGTCCCACTCTGTATGTCAGTCTCTCTCTGTATGTCAGTCCCTCTCTGTATGTCAGTCTCTCTCTGTATGTCAGTCTCTCTCTGTATGTCAGTCTCTCTCTGAGTAGGAGAGGCAGTTATTAATGTGACAGAGGGTAAAAGGACGGTTCGGATGAGATCAATCACTGGGTCCCAGGCGGGCAGGCAGAGGACGACAAGGGCCGCTTCCCAAATGGTACCCTATTCCCTTTATAGTGCACTACTTTTCACCAGGGTCCATAAGGGCTCTGGTCAAAAGTAGTGCTCTGTGTAAGGAATAGGGTGCCATTTGGGAGGCAGAAAATGAGACACGGTGCAGATGGACGCTTTTAATAGACCCAATCATCTGTGGGCACCGGCCAGCCTCCTTCTTCTGGGCCACAGGTGGCAGTTGGCATTTTTTAGCTGTCTTCTCCTCCTTCTCTCTCTCTCCCTCTCTCTTCTTCTCCTCTCTATCTCCTTGCCTTCTCTCTCTCCCTCTCTCTTCTTCTCCTCTCTATCTCCCCTGCCTTCTCTCTCTCTCCCTCCCTCTCTCTCTTTCTCTCTCTCACTCCCCGTCCCACAACACTCTGAGGAGTGCCTCCTCTGCTGAAAGAGCGATCATTTCAGGGCTGAAGTGAGATCACTCACTTGGCGTATGTATGTGTGTGCATGCTGCAGGATGTTTTCAGGCTGCAGTGGATGAATCGAGTTAGAATGATCAATCAATCAACCAGTGTTTACCTATCACATTGATGGATAAGGACAATTATCAACCGACGCCCAGCCTAAAGTATCTATTGATAAGATCTCAAGCTTAATTCTCTTGAATATAAAAGGTTTTAAAAGGAATGGTGGAGAGAGAGAGAGGGAGTGAGTGAGGGTAAAGTATGGAGGAGAGAGGGAGGGAGGAAGAGAGAGAGAGGGAGTGAGCGGGGTAGAGTATGGAGGAGAGAGGGAGCCCAGTTCCCACAGCAGCAACAATGGACCAGTGATGGAGTGGGAGAAGCAGAGTGAGGTAGAGAGAAAGAGACGGAGGGAGAGAAGAAACAGAGCATGGTGGAGAGAGCAAAAGAGAAAGAGAGCCTGTTGTATTTACATGTAATTAGACATGGCAGAACGAAAGGAAAGAAAACAAGCTGAAGTGGGTCAGGAGCAGCCACACACACACACACACACACACACACACACACACACACACACACACACACACACACACACACACACACACACACACACACACACACACACACACACACACACACACACACACACACACACACACACACACACACACACACACACACACACACACACACACACACACACACACACACACACACACACACACACACACACACACACACACACACACACACACACACACACACACACACACACACATGTTTGATACCACATATATTTTTTTATCACTTTGGTACATTCCAAACTGGTCACGCTAGTAACGCAGCCAGTCTTTCATTCAAAACCTGTCATTGTGTATTCATTTGGATTGTAAAAATCTTTCACCACGCAACCATTGATTCAAAATATAAGTTGATTGTGAAATGTAATGAGAACATTGGTTTAATCACCAAAACACAACATAATGATATCTTTTTCAATGTAGTCGTTTGAACTACCAGTTAATCCAATAGCAAACAATGCAAGATACGAGTTTCAAATTGCCCTTAGAAGTACTGAAAGTAATATGCAACAGTACTGTAAATTACAGTAGATTACACAGTTTTCATATGCGGCAGAACAAGTAAAAATCTATAATTGACAGAAAATCTATAATTTCCATAATATCTATCCAATGTGTGCTCAATGAAGACATTCTCTACAATCATTCATACAAAGATTCTATTTTCAGATATAATAGCAAAATCGGTGTACTGTCTGTAATCAAATGTAAGAAATTAAATGAAAAAATTAAATGAATGAAAATAAAATCTACTCTTTATAATGCATTCATTTGCATCATCCCTATCTTGAGCATTTGGCCATAAATTCTCATCCACATCACAGTGAATGTCCTCATTGTTCATGCACAGCGGGAAAAACCTTTTGGCATGGCGAATCCAAGCTTGACATTGGTCTGCATTGATGTTGTCGCATGCCTCATCCATGGCCAGGAGGTTTGCACGCTCATGGGGATGGCGATAGCACACCTTCCACCTCCATGCTGAAAAAAAAGTCTCAATAGGGTTGAGGAAAGGAGAGTACGGTGGAGGTATACGGTGCATTCGGAAAGTATTCAGACCACTTGACTTTTAGTTACTTTGATACGCTGCAGCCTTATTCTAAAGTGAATTGTTTTTTCCCTTCATCAATCTGCACACAATACCCCATAATGAAAAAGCAAAAACAGGTTTTAACATTTTTGCAAATCTATTACAAAATATCCGGAAATATGACATTTACAGTGCATTCGGAAAGGTAATCAGACACCTTCCTTTTTCCACATTTTTTACCTTACAGCCTTATTCTAAAATTGATTAAAATACTTTTTCCCCCTCATCAATCTATATAATCCCATAATGACAAAGAGAAAACAGGTTTTTAGATGATAATTTTTTTTAGACAGACGCTTGGCATTCAGGTCAAAGAGTTCAATTTTGGTTTCATCAGACAAGAGAATCTGATTTCTCATGGTCTGAGAGTCCTTTAGGTGTCTCTTGGGAAACTCCAAGCGGGCTGTCATGTGCCATTTACTAAAGAGTCTTCTGTCTGGCCACTACCAATAAGGCCTGATTGGTGGAGTGCTGCAGAGATGGTTGTTCTTCTGGAAGGTTCTCCCATCTCTACAGATGAACTCTGGAGCTCTGTCAGAGTGACCATTGGGTTCTTGGTCACCTCCTTGACCAAGGCCCTTCTCCCCCTATTGCTCACTTTGGCCAGGACGCCAGCTCTAGGAAGAGTCTTGGTGGTTCCAAACTTCTTCTATTGAAGAATTATGGAAGACACTGTGTTCTTGGGGACCTTCAATGATGCAGAAATGTTTTGGTACCCTTCCCCAGATATGTGACTCGACACAATCCTGTCTCGGAACTCTACGGATAATTCCTTTGACCTCATGGCTTGGTTTTTGCTCTGGCATGCACTCTCAACTGTGGGACCTTATGAAGACAGGTGAGTGCCTTTCCAAATCCAGTCTAATCAATTGAATTTACAACAGGTGGACTCAAATCAAGTTGTAGAAACATCTGAAGGATGATCAAAGGAAACAGGATGCACCTGAGCTCATTTTCGAATCTCATAACAAGGGTCTGAATACTTATGTAAATCAGGTATTTCTATTGAAAAATGTGTATCAATTTGAAAAAATGTCTAAAAAACATTTAGCTCTGTAAGTATGGGGTATTGTGTGTAGTTTGATGAGGATAAAAAAAATCAATTTTAGAATAAGGTTGTAATTAACAAAATGTGGAAAAAGTCAAGGGGTCTGAATACTTTCTGAATGCGCTGTAGGGTCACGAATTGGGGATGTGCCCGAAACCATGCCTGAACCACCTCTGCAGGGTGGAACCTGACATTGTCCCACACAATGACATAAGTGACCCCTTCACCTTGACAGGCCTTCTCAATTTCATTGAGAAGCACAATGTGCAGCATTGCAGGATCCAAGTAATGGCCTACGTCACACTACACCCTCTTCAGAGATAGCTGCACACATGGAGATGTTTCCCCCACCCTGTCCAGGCCCTTGGACAGTCGCCTGTCGGCTGACGAGGTTCCGCCCGCGGCGCCGAGTTTTGGCCAGGTTGAAGTCCGCTTCATCAACAAAGATATACTTGTGATGGGTCACAGCAGCATCAAGCACCATCCCCCTCTAAACATATATTTGGGTTAGTTATTTTTACAGTATAGTTCCAGGATGATATTGTGAAGTAGCATGTGCATTACCAGTAAAAGTAATACAGTATATAGTGCTGTACCTGAACATACTCGGCCAGCATTTGTTTCACCCGGTCGTTGTTTCTCTCAAAAGGTGGGGGCGATTGTTGGTAGAGTGATGAATGCCACATTGGCAAAGGTGTCATTGTTCTCAATCAATAGCCTGCTTTGTTTCGGACAGCCGTATGTCATTCCTGGACCTCACCATTTCCACCACGGCCCACTCCTGCTGGTTGGTCAGCACACGGCCACCACCATGGGGTCTTCTGCCAACTCTGAGGGTAGAACAGAGTATACTGTCAATAGATCATACTGTACGAATATTATAACATGTTTTGTGAGTTTACATGCATTACAATACATGTGTGTAATTTGCTTTAAATGTAATGGTAAAGCATAGTGCATATCCTGCTGACTTATAGGTTTTCTTGGCCAAATGTTCTTTCTTGGCGAATCTTTTCAGATTGGGGTGAACTAATCTGGCAGCCTCGGCCATGGTAAGGTCTCTGTTTACCACATGGTCAACGACGGTGGCTCGGACTTTATTATACAGAAGGGCTCATTGCCTTCTGCCTCACTCTCTCTGATGTCCACCTCTATTGACGTCACTAATGCCAACCTCTTTGACCTCTTTGATGGGGCCCATGCCTACCTCTTTGACCTCTTTGATGGGGCCCATGCCTACCTCTTTGACCTCTTTGATGGGGCCCATGCCTACCTCTTTGACCTCTTTTGATGGGGCCCATGCCTACCTCTTTGACCTCTTTGATGGGGCACATGCCTACCTATTTGACCTCTTTGATGGGGCCCATGCCTACCTCTTTGACCTCTTTGATGGGGCCCATGCTTACCTCTTTGACCTCTTTGATGGGGCCCATGCCTACCTCTTTGACCTCTTTGATGGGGCCCATGCTTACCTCTTTGACCTCTTTGATGGGGCCCATGCCTACCTATTTTACCTCTTTGATGGGGCCCATGCCTACCTCTCTGACCTCTTTGATGGGGCCCATGCCTACCTATTTTACCTCTTTGATGGGGCCCATGCCTACCTCTCTGACCTCTTTGATGGGGCCCATGCCTACCTATTTTACCTCTTTGATGGGGCCCATGCCTACCTATTTTACCTCTTTGATGGGGCCCATGCCTACCTCTCTGACAGGCTCCTTGTCCACGATCTCTTTGATTTCTTCCTCTCCCTTGCTTTCTATTATGCTACATGTTGAAAGAAATTGCAAATGTTCACAAAGCCCCTTTCACATCTATATGATGACCAATTGTGATTACCACTATGTTAAATCAATTAGCAATAACGAGTAGTCATTATGTATGGTTATTATATATCATACATGTCATTTACATGTTTATACTTTAAAAACACACATTCTATATCTCTAGTTCTCAAAATCCATATATACATATAACAGTTTCCATTCTTCTGGGAAGGCTTTCCACTAAATGTTGGAATATTGCTGCGGCGACTTGCTTCCATTCAGCCACAAGAGCGTTACTGAAGTCAGGCACTGATATTCGGCGAGTAGGACTGACTTGCATTCGGCATTCCAAATCATCGCAAAGGCGTTTGATGGGGTTGAGGTCAGGGCTCTGTTCAGGCCAGTCAAGTTCTTCCACACCGATCTCGACAAACCATTTCTGTATGGACCTCACTTTGTGCAGGAAAGGGCCTTCCCCAAACTGTTGCCACAAAGTTGGAACGCACAGAATCAACTAGAATGTAGCGTTAAGATTTCCCTTTACATGATCTAAGGGGTCTAGCCCGAACTATGAAAAACAGCCCCAGACCATTATTCCACCTCCAACAAACGTTACAGTTGGCACTACGCATTGGGGCAGATAGCGTTTTCCTGGTATCTGCCAAACCCAGATCTGTCCATCGGACTACCAGAGGATGAAGCAGGATTCATGACCAATGGCGGCGAGCTTTACACCACTCCAGCCTACGCTTGTGCTGATGTTGCTTCCAGAGGAAGTTTGGAACTCAGTAGTGAGTATTGCAACCGAGGACAGGCAATTTTTACTCGCTACGCGCTTCAGCACTCGGCGGTCCCGTTCTGTGAGCTTGTGTGGCCTACCACTTTGCGGCTGAGCCGTTATTGCTCGTAGACGTTTCCACTTCACAATCACAGCACTCACGGTTGACCAGGGCAGAAATTTGACAAACTGACTTGTTGGAAAGGTGGCATCCTATGACGGTGGCACGTTGAAAGTTACTGAACTCTTCAGTAAGGCCATTCTACTGCCAATGTTTTTCTATGGAGATTGTATTGCTTTGTGCCCGATTTTGAACCCCTGTTGGTAAAGGGTGTGGCTGAAATAGCCGAATCCATTAATTTGAAGGGGTGTCCCTTGTATATATAGTGTATTTCTAGATGAAACTCTAAAAGTTACTCTGGGATTTTGTGAAAATAAAAACCCCAGCCTTTTTGATAATCTGTTTTGAGTTTTGTACTAAGAGTTGTGACATTTTACCACATACTTGAAAATAGTGAAAATAGTACCAAAGCAATTAAAAAACGAAATAATTTCTTGATTTAGCTTCCTATTCCCTGTAGTTGTATACTTTGGCCACGTATTCGGTATTCCAACCTATATTCACTAGAGTTGGTGTTATTCTCAGGTTTGGTTATTCTAGGGGTGTCTCTATCCAGTATAATCTGGTTTAAACACACAGCAGGGAGTTTGCTGTCTGCCCAGAGTGTTTCCACCTCCAGCACACCTTTCCTCTCCATAAATCTACAGGACAGGTACACGGAGTGCTCTCTCTCTCTCCTCTGGCTCTCATTCTCTCTCTTTCAATATATCATTCGCTCTCTCATCTTGTCTCTCGCTCTTTCTCTCTCCCTCCGCATATCTCTCCCTCCCATTCTATTGTCTGAACCTGGCGAAGATAGGCAGAGAAAGCTGATAATCATCTGTCTTACTGTATATGCAGTTATATTTGTCTAGCTTCTGTGTATATCTGTGTGTTTTAATGGATACCAAACCCACTCGGTCTCTCTTCAGAGAGTTAAAACCTTTATTCGCAGTCCTAGTGTCTCCATTATAGGAGAGTTGAGTAAGCCAGCCAGGCCATGATTGACCGCAGCAGAGGGCAGACAACATGGCCTTCAGCTCAAACAGCACTGGGAACCTCGGCATGGCCACTCAGGACTGTGTAGAGAGCACGACTGCAGTGCCAGCCAAGGTCAATAGAAGGCTTTAGCAGCTTATAGGAGTAAATAAGCGTGGAGATGGAGAACAACGGACTCAGATGGACCTGTAAAACGTTTTTATAAGAGGACGTATAGTAAAGCAGCTAACAGGGACGGAAGATGGAGGATGGGGGTTTTACATGTAAAAATAGTAAAGTCACTGTGGGAATCCTAGGGTTCAATTCAATCTGTCACGCTGAAGATCTGCACTACAATGAGATTTAAAGGCAATGTTCTTGCTTTGCGGAGACTACATTTATGGTAAACACTGCATACAGGTAACTGCCAAAAATAAAGGAAACATCAACATAAAGTGTCTTAATAGGGCGTTGGGCCGCCACGAGCCAGAACAGTTTAAATGCACCTTGGCGTAGATTCAACAAGTGTCTGGAACTCTATCGGAGGGATCTGACACCATTCTTCCACAAGAAATTCCATCATTTGGTGTTTTGTTGATTTTGGTGGAAAACGCTCCAGAATCTCCCGTAGGTGTACAATTGGGTTGAGATCTGGTGACTGAGACAGTCATGACATCTGGGCTACATCGGTTTTATGCGTATCACAACATTCAGTGACCACTTGTGCCCTGTGGATAGGGGCAAAATAATGGCCTACTCAGCATTTGTATTCATTAACATAAGCATGATGGGATGTTAATTGTAAATTAATTTAGGAATCACACCTGTGTGGAAGCACCTGCTTTTAATATACTTTGTATCCCTAATTTACTCAAGCGTTTCCATTATTTTGGCAGTAATCTGTATGTCGGCTCAATCGGAAATGACCTGTTAAAATGCACATTTTCAACACTACGGATTGAATTGAGCCCCTAATGTCTTAGTCTAGTGTCTGTCTCATGGGCCCTGTCTCAAGCTGGTATATGGTAAATATACCACAGCTAAGGGCTGTTCTTATGCATAACGCAAAGCGGAGTACCACAAACCCCTGAGGTACCTTATTGCTATTATAAGCTGGTTAACAACGTAATTAGAGCAGTAAAAATAAGTTTTGCCATACCCGTGGTAAACGGTCTGATATATCATGGCTGTCAGCCAATCAGCTTCCAGGGCTCAAACTACCCTGTTTATAATGTTCCAAAAATCGCAGAAATTACAGAATGTTCAGCATCAGGATTAACAATGAAAAGGAGGATAAAAAGAGACATGGATGTTAACTATTCCCTTTTGTGCATCGTAATGTAAAGATTGAACCATTTTATAAGCAAATTACTACAGAATCTTGACTGCATGAACTACTGGGCAAAGAGACTAATTGGAATACCAAATGCCTGAGCTGATGCAAATCTGAGTCCAAAATGGCACTCTATTCCCTGTTTAGTGCGCTACTTTTGACCAGGGCCAATTGGGCTCCGGTCAAAAGCAGGGGAGAATATAGGGAATAGGGTGCCCTTTGGGACACAGCCAGCGTCTTCATAGTATGGACATGTGGCCTAGTTTCATGTTGCATTAGCATAGCATGATGGAGAGAACGATAAGTGCAGAACACATAGCAGCTTATCACCCAATCAAATGAATACATCTGCTCATTCTGGGATGGAGGATATGGAATGGTTAGTACAGTTCATGTATGTGCCAGTAGATGGCAGCACTAACACACTCACACATACTGTACATACATAGCATGGAGACACCGCAAACATACACACATGCATGCACGCATGCACACTTCCCTTTGGCAAGCTTTCGTTGTGCTGTGGAACTCGCAAACGTCTAAGAAACACGTGCAGATATATCTGCCTTCGCTCCTCTGTGTACACAGTGCCACTCAAGCGGGTTGTCATGTGCCTTTTACTGAGGAGTGGCTTGCGTTTGGCCACTCTACCATAAAGGCCTGATTGGTGGAGTGCAGCAGAAATGGTTGTCCTTCTGGAAGGCTCTCCCATCTCCACAGAGGAACTCTGGAGCTCTGTCAGAGTGACCATCGGGTTCTTGGTCACCTCCCTGACCAAGGCCCTTCTCCCTCTGTTGCTCTTGGCAGGGCTCTAGGAACAGTCTTAGTGGTTGCAAACTTCTTCCATTTAAGGTATTTCTGTTTTTAATTTGTAATAAACTTGCAAAAATGTATAAAAACCTGTTTTTGCTTTGTCATTATGTGTGTAGATTGAAGAAAAAAAATGGAATCAATTTTAGAATAAGGTTGTAACATAACAAAATGTGGAAAAACTCAAGGGGTCTGATTACTTTCCAAATGCACTGTATGTGTGTGCGTGTGTGTGTCTGTTCCAGCAACAGCATTAGAGTTTATGAGGAGAGGCCAAATAGCATCCTATTCACTATTTAGTGCACTACTTTTGATCAAGGCCCATAGGGCTCTGATCAGAAAGTAGTACATTAAATAGCTAATAGGGTACCATTTGGGATGCATCGAGAGAGATGCTGTTTCTCCAATCTGTGAGTCTGGACTGTCTCCACTCACACTGTCTTCCTAATGCTAATCCCATCTAGGGCATAGGGAGGGAGGTAGGGAGGCTCTGAAACCAACAGTCATGCTGTGACACACACACACACACACACACACACACACACACACACACACACACACACACACACACACACACACACACACACACACACACACACACACACACACACACACACACACACACACACACACACACACACACACACACACACACACACACACACACACACACACACACACACACACAGTGCGACACACAGGACCCTCACTTTGGGGAGGAAATCACACATCTTCCTAATCGAGACTGAAAATGTTTCTTCACTCCAACAAGAGCTCGTTAAGAGGCAAATGAGATGGCTAATTAGAATGCTCTCAGCAAACATTGACATCTCTCCTCTTCCTCCCCTCATCCACGCAATTATTCAGTCCACTGCTCGCTTGCGTTCACATAAACTCGCAGTGGGTGTCACAGAGAGAAAGTTGTTGTTCTGATAAACCCATTTCATGCTACGTATGTTTATCCCTCCCTCCCTCCCTCCCTCCCTCCTTTCACGTCTGTAGGGCGTGTGGTGGTGGAGCTGATCGAGCTTTGACCTTGAGAAGACAGACCGTGTGTGTGTATGCGTGTGTGTGTGTGTGTGAGTGTGTGTGTGTGTGTGTGTGTGTGTGCATGTGGCAGCCAAGCAAGGAGGCAGCACGTAGCTAATCTATGGATCATGTCATTCATTGGCAGTGCCTGAGAACGAGCAACTAGCGTCGGCCGCTCGATAGCTCACTACAGATGCTTGTAAGTGAAGCCCAAGTGTTACAAGACATGATGTACTCAGAATCACATAACACTACTGTTCTGCTCCCTATTTACTCACAGTGTGGAGGATGTTGTGCTGAAACAGTGAATGGTTGTACTGTAGCCTATCACTGTTGGAAACACCTCCAACTTCCCCATAAACAAATGTAGTCCTGCTATATCCAGCCCGGTGGGAGTTAAAACTGTCCTTTGGCAGGAGAGCACTCATCTCACTCACTCATTCTCTCTCCCTCTCTCTCTAGAGAAGAGGAAGCCTTAGTAGCTAATCTTCTCTCTTCTCCTCTCCACAGCCTCCTCTCAGCCTCCTCTCCTTTCCTCTCGTCCATCCCTAAGGAACTCACACAGGCAAAGATAAGCCCCACCTCTTCTCCATCACTGCTCAGAGAGCTCACCCATAAATCCATAGAGGGAGAGCACTGTGGGCATTATCTAGGGCGGGCAACCTTCTCAGGACGGCTTCAAGCAATGACGTGAGGATCCCCTTCTTGTATATGTAGTCGAGAAGCGGAACACCTGACAGTGACACTTTATTCATGATCTTCATGGAAATGTCACAACAGTCAACATCAGTGCATATAGTTTGATGTCTGTGTAATTATCGTTGCAAAATACATGGTGATAGTTCAGTTACAAAACAACGCTGATGCAAAATGAGCACACCTCTCCATTCCAGAATATCAAAACACTAGAGGAGTGGTAGTATGCCAACTGTATTCATGGGATCCAGTCATGGGGGAACAGTTTCAAAGTGTGTGTCTCTAACCTGTTTTGGAAGACATCTGATTTGTCCGTGCTTCCTTCTCTGTGTCTCAACTCTTCTCTCATTTCACCTATTCTCTCCTCTCCAGGGGACCTCTTGAGACTGACGAGAGGGTGTGCGGAGGATCTGACGCACACACTCACACACACACACGCACGCACGCACGCACGCACGCACGCACGCACGCACGCACGCACGCACACACACACACACACACACACACACACACACACACACACACACACACACACACACACACACACACACACACACACACACACACACACACACACACACACACACACACACACACACACACACACAGTCCAGCCAGCCAGCCAGCCAGCCCCGCTAACCACTGTCTGATCGATTTGTTGGAGCAGCACAGCCTCTCTGCTTTCATCTTTAAGCATAGCGTGGAGGTGGCCCCTGGAGCTTACCCCCTCCTCACCCACAATCAACCTCCCTAACCTCCTCCTCACCCCTCGCTCCTGGAGCTCAGAACCAGTGTTGTAGTACTTGAGTTCAGCACTCCCTCACCATCCTCACACCTCCCCTCACCCCTTTACCATAATATATGCCATTTAACAGACACTTTTATCCCAAAGTGACTTACAGTCATGTGTGTATATATTTTAGATATGGGTGGCCCCAGAAATCAAACCCACAACCCTGGCATTGCTAACACTGTGATCTACCAACTGAGCCACACAGGACCATCTTTTCTTCCCATCATCTCTCCTTATTCCTACTCACCCCTCCCTATATCCCCCCTCAACCCTTCTCCCACGTGGCGCCCACCTCTCTGAAACAGAGCTCATCATCATAGCGACCGCTGCCATTGGTTCACCTGGGGACATCGCTCGGCTCCACGGCAACTAGAGGACCTGTCGGACTGACCGAAGCGAGGGGGGGCTGCTTCCGCTGTAACTACTTCTGACAGGTGAGGAGGGGAGAGGAGAGAGGAGGGGGAGGAGATGAGAGCACAGCTGTGACCTCATCGGCTTAGGTTTGGTTGTTTGGGAGGGCTTGGGATGTTTTGTTATTTTCTGTCCCTGAGGACAGAGATGTCACACTTGCACTGCTTCATGTTTGTGTACCTGGCAGCATCAATAACTGATATGTAGTCATACTTCGTATTTTCAAAAAGCAGGATATATATCCCCGAAGATTTAATATTTGGGGTTTTTGAAAAGTAGCTTTGCATGTATGTAATATAGTTTCAAGTTTTATTAGTCGTATGTATGGGGTACATCGTCCAACGAAATGCTTACTTGCACGTTCCTTCTCTTCAATGCAACACCAATAAGAAAATATAAGAATATGAAAATAAAGTCAATGGCTCAGTAGAATAGAAAACGTTTTAGCATCAGTATAATACTGGAAGGCACAATTTATAGTCCAATATTTACACATGTATTGGGGAAGGGGGGATTAGGGGTAAGTGTTTACATTGAGCAGTAATAAGAGTCTAGTAGCAGCAGTTGTGATGTGTGTGTAGCATGAATGTATATGTGTGTTTAAGTACAGTATGTCTGTGTGTTTGTGTGAGTGAGTGCATGAGAATGCGGAGAATCAGAGCAGGTGGTGAGTCCAGTTCAAGTGTTCAGCAGTCTGATAGCTTGTAGATAGAAACTGTCTCTGAGCCTGTTGGTATCATACCTCATGCTGTGATACTGTCTGCCCGACAGTAAGGGAGGGAACAGCTTGTGGGTGGGGTGTGTGGGGTCCTTTGGCACGCCAAATTTCTTCATCCGCATTAAAAAGTAGAGACGGTGCCTTCTTGACAAGAGTGGTGGTGTTGTTGGTCCATTTCAAGTCCTCGGTGATGTGGACGCTGATGAACTTAAATCTCGTGACTCTCTCTACTGAAGTCCCGTTGATGTGGTTCAGGGGCATGTTCTTTCCTCTGCTTCCTGAAGTCAACAATCAACTCCTTTGTTTTGCTGATGTTGGGGGAGAGGTTGTTGTCATGACACCACAATGCCAGTTCACTTACCTCCTCCCTATAGACTGACTCGTTATTGTTGGTTATCAGGTCAACAACCGTGGTGTCGTCAGCAAACTTGATGATGGAGTTGGTGTCGTGCAAAGCCACACAGTCGTGGGTGAACAGGGAGTACAGCAGAGGACTGAGGACACACCCCTGAGAGACCCCTGTGTTAAGTCAGTGTGGAGGAGGTGTTGTTGCCAATCCTCACAGCCTGTGGTCTGCCCGTCAGGAAGTCCAGGATCCAGTTGCTGAGGATGGTGTCCAGACCCAGGGCTCTGAGCTCGTTGTCGAGCTTGGAGGGAACAATATTGTTGAATGCTGAACTGCAGTTAATGAACAGCATTCTTACGTAGGTGGTCCTCTTGTCCAGCTGTGTTACGGCCGTGTGAGTAGAGGTGGAACTGTCATCGTCCGTGGATCTGTTGGAGTGGTACGCCTATCATACCCTATCCTACCCTACCCTATCCTACCCTATCCTATCCTATCCTATCCTATCCTAGCCTACCCTACCCTACCCTATCCTAACCTATTCTACCCTACCCTATCCTACCCTATCCTATCCTACCCTACCCTATCCTACCCTATACTACCCTATCCTACCCTACCCTACCCTACCCTACCCTACCCTACCCTACCCTACCCTACCCTACCCTACCCTATACTACCCTATCCTACCCTATCCTATCCTACCCTATGCTATCCTAATTTATCCTACCCTATCCTATCCTATCCTGTAGTGTACTGTACTAAACTGTGTTTCAGGACTTATTGAACAATATTGAACCACTGCAGGCTCTCAAAAGTGTTAATTTACACATGGAGACTGGGTGAAGAACAGAGCAGAGCAGAGCTGGGGAATGTGGTGCTATAGCCATTTTCATCGCAGTGTCACTCACGGATAGGGAGAAATTGAGAGCGAGCAAATGAAACTGCCACCACTGTCTCCCGCATGGTTTTATCTGGCTCTGTATGAATTAGGAAGCCCGTATGAAAAGGGCACTAATATGGATTTGCGAGGAAGGCCTCCCCGTATAAAGATATAGCTCAGCAAGCACTCAGGGTGTGTGCGTCCCTAATGGGACCCTATTCCCTATATAGTGCACTTATTTGGACCAGGGCCCTATGGTAGTAGTACACTATATAGGGGATAGGTTGCCATTTGGGATGTGCTCTGGGCCTTGGTGGCCACCAGGGATCACAGGGCATATATTTCATCACGAAGGCTGAACGGGAAATTAGCAGTGCATGACAGGAAAATACTGGGCGTGAAATTAGCTACAGCTCCCTCTCCTCTCCTCCACCATGATCCCTCTCTCCCCTGATGTCAGTGCGTCAGTCGTTGGGCTGGGTGTGCAGCATTGACGCTGTGTGTGTGAATGTGTGTGAGTACAGCATTGACGCTGTAGTATCGTTTCACATCAATCTGTAAATGAGCTGACAGATCAAATGCATATGATTAGATATGTCAGAACCACCAGGCTTCTTCTCACTGGTGGAATAGGGGCTACTGTAGGCCTGCAGCAAAAGTCATTGCTGATGTTATTTTCTGAATACCAACTCCTGCAGAGTTAATCAAATTCATATGATGTTACTTCCTACTCCTGCATGGCCCAATGCACTGTAACAGACCACAACAGACTAGGTGTAGCAGGGCCTGTGCTTGTCCTTGACCTACATTGTAATGTGTTGGAGCATATCACTGTAACTCCTATGGGAGTGAGGGACTCCATATTTCCACACTTGACCACTGAGACATGAATTGGAGGTTGTACCTGAATCGCTGCTGTTTTTTTCTTTCTGCGTGAGTGAACACTGAACAGTGTTTCAAGGTTATCACTCAGGTAGAGTGACATGTTCTGCATCCCTGTAATAACTACTTTCCTCTGGGATCAGCAGTGACATTGTGAGCCAGTGAAAGGTTCTGTAAACCTGTATTAACTGGTGTCAGGTGTAGTGACACGTGTTGTATCCCCGTGATAACCGGTGTCCAATGGGATAAACAGGTGCAGGGACATTTGTTGCGTCCCTGTTATGAATGGTTTCACTTCCTGTAATAACTAGTGACTTTGTGGGCGGCAGGCAGCAGCTGACTGAGGCCTTTTGGGTAAACGGATTAGGGAGTGTCGAACCATCTCTGAACACTAGCTAATAAAGAGCGATGCACTTACACCTTTCTTCTGCTCTCTCTCTCTCTGTCTCTGTCTCTGTCTCTGTCTCTCTCTATGTCTCTGTCTCTCTCTCTCTCTCTCTCTCTCTCTCTTTCTCTCTGTCTCTTTCTGTCTCTCTCTGGCTCTCTCTGTCTCTCTCTCTCTCTCTCTCTCTCTCTCTCTCTCTCTCTCTCTCTCTCTCTCTCTCTCTCTCTCTCTCTCTCTCTCTCTCTCTCTCTTTATCTTTCTCTCTCTCTCTCTTTCCAGTGCCGGTTGTAGCATTTTCAGGACCCTTAGCTTTTAATTTGATTTAAACCTAAGAAGATCTCTTTGTGTCTTTGCCATGTTTGTAGCATGTCCATACATGTTTGGCATGGAAAGGAGTATGTTTACACGCACACTAATAATTTTATATTATACTGACTATGCCAGTAGGCCGAGTAAGGCATTAGTCATGTAAACACCTTACTCTTGTTATCTTAATCAGTGTAAGGTCATGAACTCTGCACCCCCCACAGCAACTTGCCCAAGCCTCCCCATTTCTGCTTCACCCAAGTCCAGATAGCTGATGTTCTGAAAGAGCAGCAAAATCTGGACCGCTACAAATCAGCTTGGCGAGACAATCTGGACCCTCTCTTTCTAAAATGATCCGCCTCAATTGTTGCAACCCCTATTACTAGCCTGTTCAACCGTTCTTTCATATTGTCTGAGATCCCTAAGATTGGAAAGCTGCCGCCATCATCCCCCTCTTCAAAGGGGGAGACACTCTAGACCCAAACTGTTACAGACCCATATCCATCATGCCTTTCTAAAGTCTTCGAAAGCCAAGTGAACAAACCGATCACCAACCATTTCGAATCCCACCGTATCTTCTCCGCTATGCAATCTGGTTTCCGAGCTGGTCATGGGTGCACCTCAGCCACGTTTAAGGTCCTAAACAATATCATAACCGCCATCGATAAAATACAATACTGTGCAGCCGTCTTCATCGACCTGGCCAAGGCTTTCGACTCCGTCAATCACCGCATTCTTATCGGCAGACTCAACAGCCTTGGTTTCTCAAATGACTGCCTCGCCTGGTTCACCAACTACTTCTCAGATAGAGTTCAGTGTGTCAAATTGAAGGGTCTGTTGTCCGGACCTCTGGCAGTCTCTATGGTGGTGCCATAGGGTTCACATCTCGGGCCAACTTTCTTCTCTGTATACATCAATGATGTCACTCTTGCTGCTGGTGATTCTCTGATCCACCTCTACGCAGACGACACCATTCTGTATATTTCTGGCCCTTCTTTGGACACTGTGTTAACCGCCAGACGAGCTTCAATGCCATACAACCCTCCTTCCGTGGCCTCCAACTGCTCTTAAATGCAAGTAAAAACAAATGTATAGTCTTCAACTGATTGCTGCCCACACCTACCCACCCATCCCTACTACCCACTACTGCGACCTGTATGCTCTCGTTGGCTGGCCCTTCATATTCTTCGCCAAACCCACTGGCTCCAGGTCATCTATAAGTATTTTCTAGGTAAAGCCCTACCTTATCTCAGCTCACTGGTCACCATAGCAACACCCACCTGTAGCACGCGCTCCAGAAGGTATATTTCCCCAAAGCCAACTCTTCCTTTGGCCGCCTTTCCTTCCAGTTCTCTGATGCCAATGACTGGAACGAACTGCAAAAATCACTGAAGCTGGAGTCTTATATCTCCCTCACTAACTTTAAGCATCAGCTGTCAGAGCAGCTTACCGATCATTGCACCTGTACACAGCCTATCTATAAATAGCCCACCCAACTACCTCATCCCCATGTTGTTATTTATTGTTTTGCTCCTTTGCATCTGTACTTGCAAATTCATCTTCTGCACATCTATCCCTCCAGTGTTTAATTGCTAAATTGTAATTATTTCGCCACTATAGCCTATTTATTGCCTTACCTCCCTAATCTTACTACATTTGCACACACTGTATATAGTTTTTTCTAATGTGTTATTGACTGTACGTTTGTTTATTCCATGTGTAACTCTGTTGTTTGTGTCGCACTGCTTTGCTTTATCATGCCCAGGTCGCAGTTGTAAATGAGAACTTGTTCTCAACTAGCCTACCTGGTTAAAGAAAGGTGAAATAAAAAATAATAAATAAATAAAATAATCGTAGTAAGCACATGCCGATTAAAACACCTGGCTGTCAGAGCAATATTTCAAATGATTAGGACATAAATAGTTTAATCAGAGTTCCAGCAGTGTATTTCTTCTGCGCATGTGCCAGCACCAGCAGCGCAAGACTCCCTCTAATGGGCGAGTGAAGTGAGTTCGGAAAAACTGAAAGTACTCATGTTAGGTTATCAAATCAAATCAATTTGCCCCGTATACAACGGGTGTAGACTTTACTGTGAAATGTTTGCTTACAAGCCCTTCCCAATGAAATAATTGGACTTGGAATTGTCATAAAATACAGAAGAAGGAAGCAATATACAGGGAGTACCAGATGAATGTGCAGGGGTACAACGTATTTGAGGGAGAAATGTACATAAAGGCAGGGTAAAGTGACCAGGCATCAGAATGGATAATAATAAGAGTAAGAATAAAGAATGCATCACGGCAAACTTATCACATACAAACTTTATATGTCCGAACTCAGAATCAACCGTGCTTCCCAAAAATAACATGGTCGCTGTGGTAGAACATTTATTTTGATTGCCAGATTCTCTGCTTTTATCAGAGTGCCATCAGGTAGCCTGATTTCAGATAGGTCCATGTAAACAGGATTATTAGAGATCCTTCTTGCCAAGCATGCAAACATTTGAATTAAATTACTATATTAATCTGACTAGTCACAATAATCACATAATTGTGTGCATGTAACCATACTCATTGATAGACCAGTTGATGAGAGATCTAGAACCAGGCTAACATGCATCATGAACTTGCTCTATGTGACATTGAAGCATCCCAAATGACACCCTATTCCCCATACAATGCAGTAGTTGTGACCAGGGCCCATAGTGCTCTGGTCAAAAGTAGTGCACTATTTAGGGAATAGGGTTCCATTTGGGACGTAGACATTATTGCATGAGTGCACATGGGTTATCTTATCAGGGCAGCCTCTGCCAAGAACAATGCCTCATAAAATGGAGGCCAACTCTCCTGGAGCACTGTGGAGCCCAGCCACACACATTACCCATAATGAAATGTGACTGTGACTTTCATTCATGTAGACCTTACATCTCACTGAATGAAGAGTACATGTTGTAAACTAGAGACCTAGACCCCTCTTGTGCCCTGGAGTAGCATCCTTTCCTAGACCCCTCTTGTGCCCTGGAGTAGCATCCTTTCCTAGACCCCTCTTGTGCCCTGGAGTAGCATCCTTTCCTAGACCCCTCTTGTGCCCTGGAGTAGCATCCTTTCCTAGACCCCTCTTGTGCCCTGGAGTAGCATCGTTTCCTAGACCCCTCTTGTGCCCTGGAGTAGCATCCTTTCCTAGCATCCCCTCTTGTGCCCTGGAGTAGCATCCTTTCCTAGACCCCTCTTGTGCCCTGGAGTAGCATCCTTTCCTAGACCCCTCTTGTGCCCTGGAGTAGCATCCTTTCCTAGACCCCTCTTGTGCCCTGGAGTAGCATCCTTTCCTAGACCCTTCTTGTGCCCTGGAGTAGCATCCTTTCCTAGACCCCTCTTGTGCCCCGGAGTAGCATCCTTTTTTTAAACACAGACTATAGACGACACAATATATCACTCACTGTACATTATAGAACTTACATCTCACTGATGAATGCCTGGTGTATGTTGTAGAGATGGCCCCCTCTTGTGCCTTTCGAGTAGGATCCTTTACAAAGCATAATATATCACTGACAGTGCATTATATGAAAATTACACCATGTGAGAATGGCGCTGGGATGTATAACGGCTGTTTTATGGGCTACTGACCAATTATGCTATTTTGTGTTTTGTTTTCTTTCTCTGATCATGACTTTTTTTGCACGTCATGTTTCCACCATTGTTTCCTAGGACCGAAACCTCAATTTGGATGAAGAGTTCTACTCCAATGACTCGACCGCGCAGGACATACCCTAATCCCCGACACTCGGGAGAGGAAAAGACAACGATATAGATGTCGACGTGAGGACATCTTGATGAACTACGACGGCGAGTGACTGAACCTATGCCCTCTGTTCAACAGTTGGCGAATGTAGAATAACTGGAGAGCAAAATAGACGAGCTCCGTAAGAGGCTAACCTAGCAACGGGACACGAAGAACTGTAATATCCTATGCTTCAGTGAGTCGTGGCTGAACGAGGACATGGTTAATATAAACTAAGAGGTTTTTTCTATGCATCGGCAGGACAGAGTGGCAGCGTCTTGTAAACTCAAGGAGGGGGTCTCCTTGTTAACAACAGCTGGTGCCTAATCTCTAATATTAAGGATGTCTGGAGGTTCTGCTCTCGTTGAGTTAGAATACCTCATAATAAAGTGCAGACCATACTATTTACCAAAATAGTTTCCATCTATATTTTTCGCAGTTGCTTATTTAACACCACAAACCAATGCTGACTCTAAGACCGCACTCAACAAGCTATATACGGCCATAAACCAACAAGAAAATGCTCATCCAGGGGCTGCGCTCCTAGTGGCAGGTGATTTTAATGCAGGAAATGGAAATACGTTTTACAAAATATCCAGCAGCATTTCACCAGTGCAACTAGAGGAATAAAAATATAATATTTACTCCCTACACAGAGACGCATACAAAACTCTACCCCATCCTCCTCTGACCATAACTTTATCCTCCTAATTTTTGCTTACAAGCAAAAACTCAAACAGGAAGTACCAGTGACACGCTCAATTCAGAAGTGGTCTGATGAAGCGGATGATAAACTACAGGACTGTTTTGCACAGACTAGATTGTTCCGGGATTCACCCAATGGCATTGAGGAGTTTACCACATCAGTCACCGGCTTCATTAATAAGTGCATCAAAGACATCGTCCCCACATTGACCTCACGCACATATCCATGGATTACAGGCAAGCCATGGATTACAGGCAACAGCCGCACTGAGCTAAAGGCTAGAGCTTCCGCATTCAAGGAGTGGGACATTAACCCAAACGTTTAAAATAAATTAACCATCAAACAGGCAAAGCGTCAATACAGGACTAAGATCAAATTCTACTACACCAGCTCTGACGCTCATCGGTTGTGGCTCAACCGACTCAAAACCCAGTCATGAGTTGCCCAGTGACACGAGCCTACGAGACGAGCTAAATGCCTTCAATGTTTGCTTCGAGACAAACAACACTAAACCATGCATGAGAGCACCAGCTGGTTCCGGAGGACACAGAGCTGTAGTCAATGAACAGCATTCTCACTTAGGTGTTCCTTCTGTCCAAGTGGGGAAGGGCAGTGTGGAGTACAATAGAAATGGATTACTAGGACGTGTTCTCAGAGCATGCGCTGACCAGCTAGCAAGTGTCTTCATTTCAACCTCACCCTGACCCAGTCTGTAATACCTACGTGTTTCATGCAGACCACCATAGTCCCTGTGCCCAAGAATACCAAGGTAACCTGTCTAAACGACTATCACCTCGTAGCACTCTCTATACATCTATAGCCATGAAATGCTTTGAACGGCTGGTCATGGCTCACTTCAACACCATTATCCCAGACACCCTGGACCCACTCCAATTCGCATACCGCCCCAACAGATCCACAGATGATGCAATCTCTACAGAATGCTCTCTCTGCTACCGCACGGCAAGCGGTACCAATGCACTAATTCTGGAACCAACAGGAGCCTGAACAGCTTCTACCCCCAAGCCAAAAGACTTCTAAAAAAGACAGCTAAATAGCTAATTCAATGGCTACCCGGATTACATGCTTTGACCCTTTTCCGCACCAGCTCTCTTGCACTGAATCTATGCACACACACTGGACTCTACCCACACACTCACATATACTTACACTGACACCCCAACACACACACACACACACACACACACACACACACACACACACACACACACACACACACACACACACACACACACACACACACACACACACACACACACACACACACACACACACACACACACACACACACACACACACACACACACACACACACACACTACATACACACACACATACAAAGAACACTGATAGTCACTACCCCTACCTACAGTATATGTACAGTACATAGCTACCTCAAATAACTTGTACCCCTGCACATCGACTCTGTACTGGTACTCCTTGTATATAGTCTTGTTATTTTCTACTCCCTATACTGTATATAGTCTTGTTATTTTCTACTCTCTATACTGTATATAGTCTTGTTATTTTCTACTCCCTATACTGTATATATTCTTGTTATTTTCTACTCTCTATACTGTATATAGTATTGTTATTTTCTACTCCCTATAATGTATATAGTCTTGTTATTTTCTACTCTCTATACTGTATATAGTCTTGTTATTTTCTACTCTCTATACTGTATATAGTATTGTTATTTTCGACTCCCTATACTGTATATAGTCTTGTTATTTTCTACTATCTATAATGTATATAGTATTGTTATTTTCTACTCCCTATAATGTATATAGTCTTGTTATTTTCTACTCCCTATACTGTATATAGTCTTGTTATTTTCTACTCTCTATACTGTATATAGTATTGTTATTTTCTACTCCCTATAATGTATATAGTCTTGTTATTTTCTACTCCCTATACTGTATATAGTCTTGTTATTTGATACTCCCTATACCGTATATAGTCATATTATTCTCTACGCACTGTGTCTCCAGTGCGCATTCACAGCCCGGTGCGCTCGGTGCCAGCTCTCCGTACTTGCCTTGCGAAAGCTCCTGGTCTCCAGTGAGCCTCCTCGGACAAGAATATCCTGTGCCGGTTCTACGCACTGTGTCGCCATTGCGCCTTCACAGCCCAGTACATCCTGTGCCTCCTCCCCGCACTCGCCCTGAGGTGCGTGTCATCAGCCCGGTGGCACCTGTACCGGTCCCACGCATCAGGCCTCCAGTGCACCTCCACAGTCCAGTACGTCCTGTGCCTCCTCCCCGCACCCGCCCTGAGGTGCGTGTCGTCAGTCAAGTGCCAACTGTACCAGTCCCACGCATCAGGCCTCCAGTGCGCCTCCACAGTCCAGTACATCCTGTGCCTCCTCCCTGCACTCGCCCTAAGGTGCCTGTCATCAGCCCGGTGCCACCTGTACCGGTCCCATGCATCAGGCCTCCAGTGCACCTCCACAGTCCAGAGCTTCCGGTGACAGTTCCTAGTCCAGAGCTTCTGGTGACAGTTCCCAGTCCAGATCTTCCGGCGACAGTTCCCAGTCCAGATCTTCCGGCGATGTTTCACAGTCCGGAACCTCCAACGACTGTCCACAGTCCAGAACCTCCCTCGACGTTCCACAGTCCGGAACCTCCCTCGATGGTCTACAGTCCGGAGCCTCCCTCGATGGTCCACAGTCCGGAGCCTCCTGAGACGGTCCACAGTCCGGAGCCTCCTGAGAAGGTCCACAGTCCGGAGCCTCCTGAGACGGTCCACAGTCCGGAGCCTCCTGAGACGGTCCACAGTCCGGAGCCTCCTGAGACGGTCCACAGTCTGGAGCGTCCTGAGACGGTCCACAGTCCGGAGCCTCCTGAGACGGTCCACAGTCCGGAGCCTCCGGAGACGGTCCACAGTCTGGAGCCTCCTGAGACGGTCCACAGTCCGGAGCCTCCTGAGACGGTCCACAGTCCGGAGCCTCCTGAGACGGTCCATAGTCCGGAAACTCCTGAGACGGTCCACAGTCCGGAACCTCCTGAGACAGTCAACGGTCCGGAACCTTCTGCGATGGTCCACAGTCCAGAACCTCCAGTTCCATGGCCGGAGCCTTTCCCTGCACCAATGCCCAGTCTAAGCACGGCGTCCAGTCCCGCTCCATGGCCGGAGCCTTTCCCTGCACCGATGCCCAGTCTAAGCACGGCGTCCAGTCCCGCTCCATGGCCAGAGCATTTCTCTGCCCAGTCTAAGCACGGCGTCCAGTCCAGCTTCAAGGTCAGAGTCTTCTTCTGCGTTGGTGCCCAGTCCAGGCACAATGTCCAGCCCGGGTCCATGGCTGTATTCACAAGATGAGCGGATTCTTCGTCCTGCACCTGAGCCGCCTCCGATGCTGGAGGATCCGTGGGATGAGAGGGTTCTTTGTCCCGCACCAGAGCTGCCACCGACACTAGACATACCCCCTAAACCTCCCTCTTGGTTTCCCTTTTGCAGCAGGAGTCCGCACCATTTGGGAGGGGGGTACTGTCACTCCCTGACCATAGAAAGCCTTTATGTTCTATGGTGGAGTAGGTCAGGGCTTGACTGAGGGGTGTTCTAGTTTATTATTTCTATGTGTAGTTTAGTTTTTGTATTTCTAGGTTGGCCTGGTATAGTTCCCAATCAGAGGCAGCTGTCTATTGTTGTCTCTGATTGTGGATCATATTTAGGCAGCCTTTTCCCAGCTGTTGTTTGTGGGATCTTGTTTTTGTATTGTTGCTTTTGAGCCCTACAAGGCTGTATGTTCATTTGTTTGTTTCTCTTTATTATTTTGTTGCTGGTTCACATTTAAAATAAATATGATGAACCCAAATCACGCTGCACCTTGGTCTACCCATTTCGACGAGCATTACAGTATATAGTCTTGTTATTTTCTACACCCTATGCTGTATATAGCCTTGTTATTTATATTCTTTATTTTTGTTTAATTATTCACTTAGCCACTATTTCCATTTTTACTGTTCGTCTACACCTGTTTTCTACGAAGCATGAGCCAAATAACGTTTGATTTGATTGAATTCATATAAATATGCAGACCCTGTCATTCCTTTCCATGTTACTGTACGCTAAACTTATATTTAATGGAGCCCTAGCTTACATAACCTGCTATCCTTAGATCATTCCATCGTTTGACGTCCGCATGACTTCCGTTCATTTCCTCAATCTTTAAACTGACACACTTTTACTACCGGTCCCCATTTCGCTATACGTATTATCATAAATGGCGTTACGTATGGTGACGTTATCAGGCTAAGCAGCTTGGCAGGAAGCTGATGATTAATCACGTTGGAGTGTGATGTCGACACCTCATCAGCCAACGCTGTGATGAATGTGGCTCTCTAATGCTGAAGCTATAAATCACTATCTATCGTTGTGTGTGTGTGTGTGTGTATGTGTGTGTGTGTGTTTGTGAGTGTGTCTGTGCACTAATGCTGAAGCTATAAACTGTTATCTATCGCTGAGCTCTCATCGTAATGAATGGCACCAGCCAGAGAGAGAGAGAGGGGGAGAGAGAGAGAGAGACTGAGGAGAGGGACATGCAGGGTAAGAACATAATACTCACTGCCATACTTGAGACTGAGGAGACGGAGTCTAGTGCTGCCTCTCTGGGGTTGAAGTAACACCATTGGCTGGCTATGTTCCAGTGTCTATACTAGTATAGCACTTAAGATGCTTTCCCAATACATTGATTCGTTCTAAGTGGTATGCTAAGTGTGGATATTGGAATGCTGCCAATGTTTATGTGATTTCCATATCTAAATTGGAAATGTACATAGTGAATTCCGCCTCCTCCTTCTTCTTCTTCTTCTTCTTCTTCTTCTTCTTATTTTTCGTGATAAGACTAGAGACAGTATAATTATGATGACAGGGCATGAGAAACAACAACTGCCTCCTCATTCTAATCACAGACTGTGTCCCACAGATAAAATCTACACAGCAGATTATTCAAATGGTGCATGTCTTTGTCAAAGTAACGGTCTGAGAATTCTCTCATCTCATCCTCTCATCTTGGAATGGTTTTCAGTCATGGTACACGCAGTAACAGTTTGCAATAAGTTGCTCTTATTATACCTGTGAAGTAAAAAATAAAGTATTATTACATATACTTTAGTAATTGCATTTGAATTGTATGGTAATGGAGTTGAGCGGTAACTGGTTCACTGTGGATGAATATCAAATCAAATCCAAATGTATTTGTCACACACACAGTTTACAATATGTATAAAATGTGGCAGTACAATAATCAATATAAATAATGAAAAGTCAAATTAAAAATATAAAGTAATTAGAAGGTAGTTTGCAAAGTAATGAACGGATATGTACACAGTAGGATATACAGTATAGATTATGAATGTGCTATGTCAAGTATGATTGTATTTACAAATGTAAAGCGAATAGTGACTTGGCCGCACATTTAACTAAATAGTATATAATAGAACAGCAGCATTGACTGTGTGTGTGTTTGTGTGAGTATGTGTGTGTGTGTGTGCAATACCAGGCGGTGATACAGCCGCCATTCAAGATGCTCTCAATGGTTCAGCTGTAGAACTTCTTGAAGATCTGAGGGCCCATTCCAAATGTCTTATGTCACCTGAGGATGAAGAGGCGCTGTTGTGCCTTCTACGCCATGGTGTCGGTGTGATTGGTCCATGTCAGGTCCTCTGTTGTGCCTTCTACGCCATGGTGTCGGTGTGATTGGTCCATGTCAGGTCCTCTGTTGTGCCATCTACGCCATGGTGTCGGTGTGATTGGTCCATGTCAGGTCCTCTGTTGTGCCTTCTACGCCATGGTGTCGGTGTGATTGGTCCATGTCAGGTCCTCTGTTTTGCCTTCTATGCCATGGTGTCGGTGTGATTGGTCCATGTCAGGTCCTCTGTTGTGCCTTCTACGCCATGGTGTCGGTGTGATTGGTCCATGTCAGGTCCTCTGTTGTGCCTTCTACGCCATGGTGTCGGTGTGATTGGTCCATGTCAGGTCCTCTGTTGTGCCTTCTACGCCATGGTGTCGGTGTGATTGGTCCATGTCAGGTCCTCTGTTGTGCCTTCTACGCCATGGTGTCGGTGTGATTGGTCCATGTCAGGTCCTCTGTTGTGCCTTCTACGCCATGGTGTCGGTGTGATTGGTCCATGTCAGATCCTCTGTTTTGCCTTCTACGCCATGGTGTCGGTGTGATTGGTCCATGTCAGGTCCTCTGTTGTGCCTTCTACGCCATGGTGTCGGTGTGATTGGTCCATGTCAGGTCCTCTGTGATGTGCATGCAGAGGAACTGTTGTCCCTCTCCACTGCAGCCCCCTCCGATGCAGATGAGGGTGTGCTCACCCCCCTGTTTTCTGTAGTCCATGATCAGCTCCTTGGTTTTGCTGACGTTGAGGGAGAGGTTATTTTCCTGGCATCACTTTGCCAGGGCTCTAACCTCCTCCCTGTGGGCTGTCTCGTGAGGCACACCACCGTTTTGTCGTCGACAAACTTAACAATGGTGTCGGAGTCATGCATGGCCACGCAGTGGTGGGTGTACAGGAGGGGGCTGAGCCCACACCCCTCGGGACTGCTGTGTTGCGTGTCACCACCTGGGGTCTGCCCGTCAGGAAGTCCAGGATCCAGTTGTAGAGGGAGGGGTTTATAACCACTGCCCTGAGTTTAAAGCATGGCTGCGTTTACACAGTCAGCCAAATTCGGATGTTTTTTTCACTCATTGTTCTTTTGACCAATTATATCAGCCCTGAAAAAGATCTAATGAGAAAAGATCTGATGTGATTAGTCAAAAGATCAATTAGAAAAAATATCAGAATTGGGCTTCCTGTGTAAACTTCTACGCCATGGTGTCGGTTTGATTGGTCTGGCCTAACTGTCCAGTGAAAATCTCACTTTTAAATGTTCATTTTCTGTTTACTCATACTCAGTTTATGTTGTTGACTCATCTTATACATGTTTTTGTGTCCAAAGCATACATTTGAGAAAAAACACAATCTCAAACAGACCATTTAAAAAATGCTTGCTGATTATGTAACCATGCCCCATTGGCTGAGCTAGTCAATCAGTGGTCAATTTGTATGAATATTTTCAATGACCAGTATACGCCCACACCATTCTGTTGTCAGGGTCTGCCCACTGCATTCCAACACAGAAAAGCTCATTTTTAACATACTTAATTTCATTTTAAAAACATTTTTAAATTACGTATTTCACACATATTGTAATAATTCTATGTCATATTTAATAAAAACTCGGGACGCACTGGACGGTTACTTTAATGATGAACTTGGAGGGGGCTATGGTGTTGAAAGCTGAGCTGAAGATCAGTATTAACGTACATGGCCTGACAGACATTAATGTAATTCCTACGACACAAGTTGTATTTTCAAAGCTGACACAGCTTTGTCAATGCAGTAGCGTGTTTGAAAAAATAAGTACAGTAGATTATTTATTGAACAGATTCGTTATTGAACAAATGGGGTAGTAGTCACAGTACTGTGTTTAAGGAATACATCAAAAACATAACATATTTATATCCCCTCTACCCACAGCCCAGCCAGTCGAGACAATGCATATTTAAAACCTCAGGGATATATCCATGTGAATAATATGTTTAAAAAAAACTCCCACTCTAAAGTGATTGTTGCTGAAGCACTACCCTACGTCCCAAATGGCACCCTATTCCCTATGTAGTGCACTACTTTTGACCAGGGCCCAAAAGCCTCTGGTCAAAAGTAGTACACTAAATAGGGAATAGGGTGCTATTTGGAACACATCCCTAGTCTGTTGGATATTAAAGGAGATTTAATTCAGGCCGTAGCTTTTCCATTTGATTTCTCCCAGACCCACGCAGCTCCACTGTAACACAAGGTCTTTGTCCAAAATGGCAACCTATTCAATAAAAAAGTGCACTACATTTGACCAGAGCTACTACTAAAGTAGTGCACTAAATAGGAAATAGGGTGCCATTTTGGAGGCAACCAAGGTCTGCTGGTGATCAATACAGCTTTAATTGGAGAGATGGATTATAATAGAGGCATTAGGCCTTATTGATTAGCACTCAACAGCAGTGTTCATTGTATGAAGAGAGACTGACAGTCAATATCAACTTCACTTACTTCTAGCGGGTAACAACAGACAACAGAGACCCATATCCCCCATGCCAAGGCATTATCCAACATAGGGCACGCATCCCAAATGGCACCCTATTCCCTTTAGAGTGCACTACTTTTGACCAGGGCCCATATGGCTCTGGGTCAAAAGTAGTGCACTAATTAGGAAATAGGGTGCCATTTGGGACAGGTACCAAGGGACACATGTAAATGTCAAGTATATTCTTGACTATAGTTTAGAGGGAATATTTTAATTTCAGGACTTTATGTTAAACCAAAATAGGCTCTTTGCAATTGCATCATTCCACCTTTGGGTGGTGCTACACCGGTTGCAAATACCTTGATATTCATCATATGGATGTACAGTATAGTGGTTGTACTGTATAAGTGTCCTGATTCTGTTGTCGAATTGTATTGATTTATTAGCTCTGTACTTTGTCACAATATGCTTAGTCTCTGCTGCTCTGATAGGCTGTGATAGGATTGCCTTTAATAGAGAGTTGGTAGAGATATCACAGAGATAATTCAGAGGCCATGATGACACTATTATTTACTAGTCGGTAATTGGATTAATGAAACAATCAACCAATCACTGATTATTGAACTCTGAGAGATAGAAAAGAGAGAAACAAACACAGTCCAATGGTCGGGGAAAACAACAATAAATATCCCCAATAGCTTTTTATCGGCAAGCAGCACATTGCTTATTTTACCCTCTGCAGTCAGGGCCAGACGGGGAACTGCTCTCTAATTAACTCTGGAATTGGCTTTTTTGGCCTCACACTTTTTCACTATTCACAGGGCCAGAGATTATCTTTGCCTGCATCCCAAATGGCACCCTACATAGTGCACTACTTTTGACCAGAGCCCTATGGACACTGGTCAAAACTAGTGGACTATGAAGGGAATAGGGTGCCATTTGGGATGCAAGCCTATCTTTCTGGTCAATGGTAATCTTATTCAGTGGTGGGGGGAAATGATGCAATGCCCAGGGCTGCTGCAATATATTTCCTCCTCTCTCTCTAACTCTCTCACTGATCTGTTTGCTGTGTTTACTTGACTATCTATGGACTGTCTGGCTCAGGCTTAGGCTCTTGGGCTGGCAGAGTCCTACGGTCACTTACTATAATTCACGTAAGGCCTCTCTGTGGAGTTTTACTCCTGGTGAGAATAAGACGTGGGAAGCAACATCTTGTACAGAGTTAAGAAGAGAGATACAGTACTGTCATTGTCTTTCAACTTCCAGGAAGTAAACAAGGAAATATAGTAGCCAATAGTTTCAATCGTTTCAATAGAACTGATCACTATCCCTCAGCAAGAAACAACCACAATCCTAACCATAGCTTCATGTCCACATCCCGGCTCAACCCTAACCCTAGCCTCAACCACAACCCCAGCCCTAACCCTAACCTTAGCTAACAACTTAGCTGCTAGCTTGCCTTCCCTGTAGAACCTATTCAAATCAAATCAAATCAAATCAAATATTGTATATTACTCCTGTACATAGTGAGGAGAGCCCTCTCCCCAGAGTCCTACATCAGTCCTACATCAGGCATCACTGCCGCTGAGTAGATCAGGGTATTCTGAATATGAGAGATGTGAAGTGATAGGGGACAAATGCTGACACTCAGTGGTACCCAATTGTCATTCTTGAGTAAAAGTAAAGATACCTTAATAAAAAATGACTCAAGTAAAGGTGAACGTTAACCAATGAAATACTACTTGAGTTAAAGTCTAATAGTATTTTGTTTTAAATATACTTAAGTATATGTATAAATCATTTCACATTCCTTATATTAAGCAAATCAGATTGCAGGATTGGACAGCCAGGGGCACACTTTAACACTTTGACAATGATTTGCAAACAAAGTATCTGTTTAGTGAGTCCGCCAGATCAGAGGCAGCACAGATGACCAGAGATGTTGTCTTAGTAAGTCTGTGAATTGGACCAATTCCTGCCCTGCTAAGCATTCAGAATGTAACAAGTACTTTTGGGTGTGAAGGAAAATTAATTTAGTTTAGTTTAGTTTAGTTTATTTTATTTTTACAGGGACAGTGCACATTAATCAACGTTTCAGTAAAAGTGCCGGTTTTAGCCAACCTCCCTGGGCAGGTTGGAAATGGAGTAACAAGTACATTTTTTTCTTTAGGAATGTAGTGTACAAAAAGTAAAAGTTGTCAAAAATATAAACAGTAAAGTAAAGTACAAATACACCCAAAAAAGACTTAAGTATTTACAATGATCTTCACTGGTTGCCCTTTTCTTGTGGTGACAGGTCACAAATCTTGCGACTGTGATGGCACACTGGTATTTCACCCAATAGATATGGGAATTTATCAAAGTTGGATTTGTTTTTCAAATTTTTGGTGGGTCTGTGTAATCTGAGGGACATACGTGTCTCTGTAACGCTCGTCGTTGGAATGAGGTGAGGACCAAAGCGCAGCGTTGTGAGTGTTCATCATTATATTTATTCAACAGAGAAGACTAAACAAAATAACAAAGGAGAACGAAACGAAACAGTTCTGTAAGGTGACAGAACAGAAGACAATCACCCACACCACACAGGTGGGAAAAGGCTACCTAAGTATGATTCTCAATCAGAGACAACGAACGACATTTGCCTCTGATTGAGGTCCATACCAGGCCAAACACAAAACCACAACATAGAAAAAAGAACATAGACTACCCACCCAACTGGTCAGAACGTGACAGTCTCTAATATGGTCATGCATTTGGAGGTTAGGGAGAGCAGCTTAGTTTCCACTTCATTTTGTGGACAGTGTGCACATAGCTTGTCTTCTCTTGAGAGCAAAGTCTGCCTACGGCGGCCTCTCTCAGTAGAAAGGCTATGCTCACTGAGTCTGTACAAAGCTTTCCTTCATTTTGGGTCAGTCACAGCAGTCAGGCATTCTGCCACTGTCTACTCTCGGTTTAGGGCCAAATAGAATTCTAGTTTGATCTTTCTTTCCATAAATTACTTCCAGTGTGCCAAGTCATTATTGTTTTAATTTCTTATGATTTGGGTGGGTCTAATTGTGTAGCTATCCTGGGGCTCTGTGAGGTCTGAACAGAGCTCCAGGACCAGCTTGCTTAGGGGGCTCTTCTCCAGGTTCATCTCTCTGTAGGTGATGACTTTGTTATGGAGGATTTGGGCATCACTTCCTATTAGATGGTTGTAGCCAAGTTTATAGCCAAATGTAATTTGTGGTCTGTATATTTTATCATTTAATAACGTCTTTGCTTGCTTTGAGGACAATACAGTGCCACCAACACGGCCCGCTACCAAAACCTGTGGGCTCTCCTTCACCGCAGCCAATGTGAGTAAAACATTAAACATGATAACCCTCGCAAAGCTGCCGGAGCAGACGGCATCCCTAGCTGCGTCCTCAGAGCAGGCGCAGACCAGTTGGCGGGTGTGTTTACGGCCATATTCAGTCTGCTATTCCCACATGCTTCAAGAGGGCCACCTTTCTTCCTGTTCTCAAGAAAGCTAAGGTAACTGAGCTAAACAACAATCGCCCCGTTGCACTCATTTCCGTCATCATGAAGTGCTTCGAGAGACTAGTCAAGGACCATATCACCTCCACCCTACCTAACACCCTAGACCCACTCCAAATTGCTTATCGCCCCAATAGGTCCACAGAAGATGCATTTGCAACCACACTGCACACTTCCCTAACCCATCTGTACAAGAGGAATACCTATGTGAGAATGCTGTTCATCGACTACAGCTCAGCATTTAACACCATAGTACCCTCCAAACACGTCATCAAGCTCGAGACCCTGGGTCTCGACCCCGCTCTGTGCAACTGGATACTGGACTTCCTGACAGGCCGCCCCCAGGTGGTGAGGGTAGGTAACAACATCTCCACCCCACTGATCCTCAACACTGGGGCCCCACAAGGGTGCGTTCTGAGCCCTCTCCTATACTCCCTGTTCACTCACGACTGCGTGGCCATGCACGCCTCCAAGTCAATCATCAAGTTTGCAGACGACACTACAGTGATAGGCTTGATTATCAACAATGACGAGACGGCCTACAGGGAGGAGGTGAGGGCCCTCGGAGTGTGGTATGTGAGGAAAATAACCTCACACTCAACGTCAACAAAAGGAGATGATCGTGGACTTCAGGAAACAGCAGAGGGAGCACCCCCCGATCCACATCGACGGGACAGTAGTGAAGAGGGTAGTAAGTTTTAAGTTCCTCGGCATACACATAACGGACAAACTGAATTGGTCCACCCACACAGACAGCGTGGTGAAGAAGGCTCAGCAGCGACTCTTCAAACGCAGGAGGCTGAAGACATTTGGCTTGTCACCAAAAGCACTCACAAACTTTTACAGATGTACAATCGAGGGCATCCTATATATCTGTATCTGCTGTATCACTGCCTGGTATGGCAACTGCTCCGCCCACAACCGTAAGACTCTCCAGAGGGTAGTGAGGTCTGCACAACGCATCACCGGGGGCAAACTACCTGCCCTCCAGGACACCTACACCACCCGATGTCACAGGAAGGCCATAAAGATCATCAAGGACAACAACCACCCGAGCCACTGCCTGTTCACCATGCTATCATCCAGAAGGTGAGGTCAGTACAGGTGTATCAAAGCAGGGACCGAGAGACTTAAAACCATCTCAAGACCATTATGACTGTTAAACAGCCAGCACTAACATTGAGTGCCTGCTGCCAACATACTGACTCAACTGACCCAGCCACTGACCCAGCCACTTTAACAATGTAAAAATGTCTGGAAAAATGTATCACCAGACACTTTAAACAATGCCACTTCATATAATGTTTACATACCCTACATTACTCATCTCATATGTATATACGGTACTCTATACCATCTACTGCATCTTGCCATCTTGATGTAATACATGTATCAATTCAATTCAATTCAAGGGCTTTATTGGCATGGGAAACATGTGTTAACATTGACAAAGCAAGTGAGGTAGACAACATACAAAGTGAATATATAAAGTGAAAAACAACAAAAATTAACAGTAAACATTACACATACAGACGTTTAAAAACTAGTCACTTTAATCAATGCCACTTTTATATGTTTACATACCCTACATTACTCATATATGTCACGTTCTGTCCATCGTTCGTATGTGTTTTCCTTGTTTTAGTGTTGGTCAGGACGTGAGCTGGGTGGGCATTCTATGTTGTGTGTCTGGTTTGTCTATTTCTATGTTTGGCTTGATATGGTTCTCAATCAGAAGCAGGTGTTAGTCATTGTCTCTGATTGGGAACCATATTTAGGTAGCCTGTTTTGTGTTGGGTTTTGTGGGTGATTGTTCCTGTCTCTGTGTTTTGCACCAGATAGGGCTGTTTTTGGTTTTCCACGTTTATTGTTTTGTAGTGTTCATGTTTATCCGTTTTTATTAAACATGAGTCAATATAACCACGCTGCGTTTTGGTCCTCCTCTACTTCACCACAGGAAAACCCTGACAATATACTGTACTCTATATCATCTACTGCATCTTGCCTATGCCATTCTGTACCATCACCATTCACTATTCACATATTTTTATGTACATATTCTTCATTCCTTTACACTTGTGTGTATAAGGTAGTTGTTGTGAAATTGATAGCTTTGATTACTCATTGGTTATTACTGCATTGTAGGAACTAGAAGCACAAGCATTTCGCTACGCTCGCATTAACATCTGCCAGCCATGTGTATGTGACCAATAAAGTTTGTTTTGATTTGTATGTGACTAATACCATTTGATTTGATTTAACTTGATTTACGTTTGGATACCATCAACACCACAGGCTTTTATGGTTTGGAAGGTTTGTAATTTGGTTCTGTTGTTCATTCAATGAGCCAAGCCTATGTGTTCGTAGCTTCAACCCCGCAGCACACGCACGGCACGCACACACACACACGCACGTACACACGCACACGCACACACACACCAATTGGTTAATAATGGACTGCTGATTTTCTATATATTTTTTTCTCTTGCTTTGTTTAATCTTTTCCATATTATGTCTATCTCTGATAAGCTACCGATGAAAAGGGCTGAAAAGACCATATTAATATATGTAGCCGTAGACATAATGTTAATGAAGTCAATAACTTGCTAATGTCAGATAACAGTCATATATTAGCCATTTCTGAGACTCACTTAGATAATTCATTTGATGATACAGCAGTAGGAATAAAAGGATATAACATCTATTGTGGAGACAGAAAACCTTAAGGGGAATCTGTTGCAGTATATATTCAGAGCCATATCCCTGTAATGCTTAGAGAAAATCTTATGTCAAGTGTTATTGAAGTGTTGTGGTTGCAGGTTCACTTGTCACATTTAAAGCATTTTCTTTTGGGGTGCTGCTATTGGCCACCAAGTGCTAACAGTCAGTTTCTAAATAATATGTGTGAAATGCTTGATAGTGTATGTGAGGTAAACAGAGGTCTACTTTCTTGGGGACCTTAATATTGACTGGTTTTCATCAATCTATCTGCTCAATAGGAAGCTTCTCACTGTAACCAGTGCCTGTAATCTGGTTCAGGTTATTAATCAACCTACCAGGGTGTTTACAAACACTACAGGGACATTATTATCCACATGTATCAATCACATATTTACTAATACTGTAGAACTTTGTTCTAAAGCTGTATCCGTACCCATTGGATGCAGTGATCTCAATATAGTGGCTATATCCAGGAAAGCCAAAGTTCCAAAAGCTGGGCCTAAAATAGTGTATAAGAGATCATACAAAAGATTTTGCTGTGACTCTCATGTGGATCAAGGTAAGACTATTTGTTGGTCTGATTTAATTAATAAGGAGCATCCAGACACTGCACTTGATGCATTTATTAAATTGCTTCTTCCATAGGGCATCACACAATTGGCCCAGCGTCATCCGGGTTAGGGTTTGACCGGGATAGGCCGTCATTGTAAATACGAATTTGTTCTTAAGGACTTGCCTAGTTAAATAAAGGTTAAATAAAAAATAAATAAACATTAAAATGATTGTTAAACATGCACCTGTTGTGAAACTGATTGTTAGAACTGTTTAAGGCTCCATGGATTTAGTGGGTAATAGGTCTGGCTGTAAACAAATTAAGAACAGACTTTCAGCATGCTTATAGAGAAGGGCACTCAACATGTACTGCACTGACACAAATGACTGATGATTGGTTGAAATAAATTGACGTGCTTTTACACCTGCATTGTTTGCTGTTTGGGGTTTTAGGCTGGGTTTCTGTACAGCACTTTGAGATATCAGCTGATGTACGAAGGGCTATATAAATAAATTTGATTTGATTTGATTTGATTTGATAATAAGAAGATTGTGGGAGCTGTACTGTTAGATTTCAGTGCAGCCTTTGATATTATTGACCATAATCTATTGTTGAAAAAACACAGGTGTTATGGCTTTTCAACATGTGCCATATCATGGATTCAGAGCTAACTATCTAATAGAACTCAAAGGGGTTTCTTTAATGGAAGCTTCTCTAATATCAAACATGTAACGTGTGGTGTACCGCAGGTCAGCTCTCTAGGCCCTCTACTCTTTTCTATTTTTACCAATGACCTGCCACTGGCATTAAGCAAAGCATGTGTGTCCACGTATGCTGATGATTCAACCATGTACCCATCATCAACCATCATCAACCACATCTCTACAACTAAGTCCATTGTATTTCAAATAAATCATTCCCTAAGTTTTAGACCTCAGCTGAATCTAGTAATGAATGGTGTGGCTGTTGAACAAGTTGAGGAGACTAAATTACTTGGCATTACCTTTGATTGTAAACTGTCATGGTCAAAACATATAGATTCAATGGTTGTAAAGATGCTGAGAGGTCTGTCTGTAATAAAGATATGATGTGCTTTTTTGACACAACATTCCAAAAAGCATGTCCTGCAGGCTCTAGTTTTATCTTATCTTGATTATTGTCCAGTCATGTGGTCGAACACTGCAAGGAAAGACCCAGTAAAGCTGCAGCTGGCCCAGAACTGAACGGGGCCATGTTCCTTTCTCTCCTCCTTCAGTACTGTTAGCTGAGCCATGTTCCTTTCTCTCTTCCATTAGTACTGTTAGCTGGAATATGTTCCTCTCTCTCCTCCATCATTGCTGTTAGCTGGGCCATGTTCCTCTCCCTCCTCCTTCAGTACTGTTAGCTGAGCCATGTTCCTTTCTCTCTTCCATTAGTACTGTTAGCTGGAACATGTTCCTCTCTCTCTTCCATTAGTGCTGTTAGCTGAACCATGTTCATCTCCCTCCTTCAGTAATGTTAGCTGAGCCATGTTCCTTTCTCTCCTCCTTCAGTACTGTTAGCTGGGCCATGTTCCTCTCCCCCTTCCTTCAGTACTGTTAGCTGGAACATGTTCCTCTCTCTCTTCCATTAGTGCTGTTAGCTGGGCCATGTTCCTTTCTCTCCTCCTTCAGTACTGTTAGCTGGGCCATGTTCCTCTCCTCCCTCCTTCAGTACTGTTAGCTGGGCCATGTTCCTTTCTCTCCTCCTTCATTACTGTTAGCTGGGCCATGTTCCTTTCTCTCCTCTTTCAGTCCTGTTAGCTGAACCATGTTCCTCTCCCTCCTTCAGTACTGTTAGCTGAACCATGTTCCTCTCCCTCCTTCAGTGCTGTTAGCTGGGTCATGTCCCTTTCTCTCCTCCTTCATTGCTGTTAGCTGGGCCATGTCCTTTTCTCTCTTCCATTAGTATTGTTAGCTGGGCCATGTCCCTTTCTCTCCTCCTTCAGTGCTGTTAGCTGGGCCATGTTCCTGTCTCTCCTTCAGTACTGTTAGCTGAACCATGTTCCTCTCCCTCCTTCAGTACTGTTAGCTGGGTCATGTCCCTTTCTCTCCTCCTTCATTGCTGTTAGCTGGGCCATGTCCCTTTCTCTCTTCCATTAGTGCTGTTTATTGGGCCATGTTCATTTCTCTCCTCCTTCAGAGCTGTTAGCTGGGCCATGTTCCTTTCTCTCCTCCTTCAGTATTGTTAGCTGGGCCATGTTCCTTTCTCTCCTCCTTCAATACTGTTAGCTGGGCCATGTTCCTTTCTCTCCTCCTTCAGTAGTTTGTGGGCTGTGTGTTTCCCTCTCTCGCTTGAGTTCTCTCACTTCAGTCCGGAGTGCAGCCAGCTCTCTCAGACAGCCGTCTCTCTCCACCTTCAGCTCTCCGGGTCTTGTTGGGCGGGTGTTTTTGTGCTGGTCTGTTTTGTGGGTCTATTCTGTCTAGAGTGTGTGGACTAGCTCATCTGAGCTCCACTATCTATCTCTGTGAATGTATCTCTCTCAACAATGGAGGAACAGTGCAGTTGTGGGACCTGGGTGTGTGTATGTGTGTGTGTGTGTCTGTGTGTGGGGGGGGGGACACGATGACGACTCTCCTCCTGGGGCTGCTCGTCTGCAGGGCAGTTTGAGTAGTGATCAGACTCGCTCAGAATGGGGGAGTCTCCCTCTCGCTCTCATTCTCTCTACCTCTGGAGCTGGAGGCAGAAGTGGAGAAGAAATCCAAAGCTGCATTATGTCATTCATTATCCAGCCGAGTCAGGATTGGTTCATGGAGAGGGGAGTGGGTGGGTGGAACGAAATACATTTTCAGAGGGTGGAGCTCAGCATGGAACATGGAGGAAAGGACAGAAGAAAGACTGGGATGGCTGTGCTTGCCTGACTGCGATGCCTCAGTCATTTTTAAGAAGAGGGGGACATCTGTCCGGCTGTGCCCCAGCATTTTCCATCCCACTCCCTCCTTGTTCCTCGTCTTCCACTCTTTATCTCTTACACATCTTTTCATCCCTCTCTCTATAACCTCTCTGACATGCTCTCTGCCTCAACCTAACATACACAGCCCTTACACATCCACCTTCTCTGTGGCACCACCACACACACACACACACACACACACACACACACACACACACACACACACACACACACACACACACACACACACACACACACACACACACACACACACACACACACACACACACACACACACACACACACACACACACACACACACACACACACACACACACACACACACACACACACACACACACACACACACAGCCTCTTTCAGACTTCAGGTGCTGTACAGTCCTCTCCTTGGTGTATGATGTCAAGCTTGGTGAAAAGGCTCACATTCATTAAGAGATATTGGCAAGGTCAGGAAGCTGCAGAGACGGTATGGTGCAGGAGAGAGTCAGAGGGAGAGCAGAGGAAAGAGGAGAGAGAGGAATAGAGCAGTTCAACTTCCCAGGACTATCGTCCATAGCATTCTGTGTCATCTCCCTGATTCACTAACATGTTACATAATGGGACGTTGTAGCGGGAGTGAGCTGTTTTTACATAACAACAATGGGATACAGTTATACAGATGAAATAACACTGTAGTCACGTTTGTCTCTGTAAACATTTCTGATGTATTTCATATTATGGTGTGTTTGCACACAGTGACCTTGTAGTGGGCAGTAAAATATGATACAGTATATATGATATGCTAAATACTTCCCATGCGAATCGTAATAAGACGAAGTAATTAGCCTTTTCAAATGTTTATCTGACTCAATAACGATGATTTAGCAATATGGAAGAACACTATGGTTCACTTAGTGTAATACACTCTTAGAAAAAAATATGCAATCTACAACAGTAAATCATTATTTGGCTGTCCCCATAGGATAACCCTTTATAGAACACTTTTTGGTTCCAGGTAGAACCCTTTTGGGTTCCATGTAGGACCCTTTCCACAGAGGGTTCTACATCGAACCCCAAAGGGTTCTCCCTGGAACCAAAAATTGTACTCCTATGAGGACAGCCTGAAGAACTCTTTTGGTACCCTTTTTTCTAAGAGTGTAGGCAATCAAGAAATGTCTAAGGATGGAATCTTAACTACAAGTGTATTTAATTACATTGTAAAATGAATGGATTCACATACAAGACATAAAGCTTCAGTTAAAAGGCAATACTGACATTAACAAAGCAGACAAAGAACAAGACATCTAAGACCCTTTTATAAGCATCTGAGTTGTTTGGATGAGTTGTTGACCAATAGAATTACTGTAAAGTTAACATCCAATCAGATATCAGACCTACATTATGTAACCTCTCAGAGGTGAGACAATGGGGGTTGGCAAGACGAACACAGAGAATGCTGAATTCCTAAGACGACACAGAGGAGAGTCTTGCATACAGTTGATAAGAAGAGTCACGTTGGCAGTGCCTTCAGAAAGAATTCATACCCCTTGACTTATTCCTCATTTTGTTGTGTTACAGCCTGAATTCAAAATGTATTAAATTGATTTTCTTTCTCTCACCCATTTACACACAATACCCCATAATGACAAAGTGAAAACATGTTCTTACATTTTTGCTAATTTATTGGAAATTAAATACTGAAATATCTCATTTACGTAAGTATTCGCACCCCTGAGTCAATACATGTTAGAATCACCTTTGTGTAACGATGTGCGCTGAGAGTCGGGAAGCAAGTTCAGGTAGTGAGTGTTTTAATAAATAAACACAACCTAATACAAATTAAGAAACACCAACAACGCACAGACATGACACAGGAACAGAAACAATAACGCCTGGGGAAGGAACCAAAGGGAGTGACATATATAGGGAAGGTAACCAGGGAAGTGATGGAGTCCAGGTGAGTGTGATGACTCGCAGGTGCGTGTAACAATGGTGACCAGTGTGCGCCATAACGAGCAACTTACGTGACAGTACCCCCTCCCCGACGAGCGGCTCCAGCCGCAGGACGCAAACCAGAGGGACGATCCCGGGGATCAGGGGTGGACCGGTCACCCTTGCTGATGCGCGGGAACCTGTCGCTGGCCAGCGCGCGGGAACCTGACAGACCGGCTGAGGCAGGGGAGCCTGGCGATCCGGCTGAGGCATGAGAGCCTGACGAGCCGGTGGTCAGAGGTCAGTCTTTGGCAATTATTTGGCCCTGTCCGGGGGTATTTGGCCCTGTCCGGGGATATCTTTGGACGGGGTCACAGTGTCTCCCGACCCCTCCTGTCTCAGCCTCCAGTATTTATGCTGCAATAGTTTGTGTCGGGGGGGGCTAGGGTCTGTCTGTTATATTTGGAATATTTCTCTTGTCTTATCCGGTGTCCTGTGCGAATTTAAGTATGCTCTCTCTAATTCTCTCTCTCTTTTCTCTCTTTCTTTCTCTCTCTTTCTTTCTCTCTCTCGGAGGACCTGAGCCCTAGGACCATGCCTCAGGACTACCTGGTCTGATGACTCCTTGCTGTTCCCAGCCCACCTGGTCGTGCTGCTGCTCCAGTTTCAACTGTTCTGACCTGTTCACCAGGCGTGCTACCTGTCCCAGACCTGCTGTTTTCAACTCTCTAGAGGCAGCAGGAGCGGTAGAGATACTCTTAATGATCGGCTATGAAAAGCCAACTGACATTTACTTCTGAGGTGCTGACCTGTTGCACCCTCTACAACCACTGTGATTATTACTATTTGACCCTGCTGGTTATCTATGGGCATGTAACATCTTGACCATGCTCTGTTATAATCTCCACCCGGCACAGCCAGAAAAGGACTGGCCACACCTCATAGTCTGGTTCCTCTCTAGGTTCCTTCCTAGGTTCTGGCCCTTCTAGGGAGTTTTTCCTAGCCACCGTGCTTCTACACCTGTATTGCTTGCTGTTTGGGGTTTAGGCTGAGTTTCTGTACAGCACTTTGTGACATTAGCTGATGTAAGAAGGGATGTATACATACATTTGATTGATTGTTTGTGCTTTCCTCTGACATCGCCTCATGTAGAGGCAGGGAGCTTGGCCCCAGTGATGTACTGGGCTGTCCGCACCACACTCTGTAGCGGGCGGTGAATTTACAATACCAAGCAGTGACACAGTGGTGCAGAACCTTTTGAGGATCCCAGGGCTGATGCAAAATCTTTTCGGCCTCCTGAGGGGAAAGAGGTGCTGCCATTCCCTTTTCATAACTGTGCGGGTGTGTGTGGACTATGTTAAGTCCTTAGTGATGTGGACTCCAAGGAACTTGAAACTATCGACCCACTCGACTTCAGCCCTGTTGATGTGGATGTGAGCGGGCTCTCCCATCTTTCCACAACCAGCTCCTTGATCTTGCTGACATTGAGGGAGAGGTTGTTATCCTGGCACCACACTGCTAAGTCTCTGACCCCCTCCCTGTAGGCTGTATCATCACCGTCAGTGATCGGGCCTACTACTGTTGTGTTGTCAGCAAAGTTGATGATGGTGTTGGATTCGTGCATGGCCCGCAGTTGTGGGTGAACAGGAAGTACAGGAGGGGACTAAGCACACATCCCTGAGGGGCCCACGTGTTGGGGGTCAGAATGGCGGAGGTGTCATTTTCTACCCTCATCACTCTGGGCCGGCCAATAGGGAGTACAGGATCTAGTTGCAGAGGGAGGTGTTCAGTCCTAGGGTCCTGGGCTTGGTGATGAGCTTGGAGGGGACAGAGCTGAGCTGTAGTCTACGAACAGCATTCTCACGTAGTTATTTCCCCTATTGTCCAGGTGGGATAGGGCCGTGTGAAGTGCAATTGCTATTGCGTCATCTGTGGATATGTTGAGACGGTATGTGAAATGGAGTGGGTCTCGGATGATAGTGTCATGACCAGCCCTTCAAAGCTTTTCATAATTACAGATGTGAGTGCTATATGGCGATAGTCATTTAGGCAGGTTACCTTGGAGATCTTGGGAACATGATCAATGGTGGTCAGCGTTAAACATGTTGGGATCACATACTGGTACAAGAAGATAAAATGTCTGTGAAGACACCTGCCAGCTGGTCTGTGCATGCTTTGAGAACACATACACAAATGAATACATACATCCACAGTAACTCAGTAACATCAACTCACGTGTAAATAAAAACTAAATGAGCCTTTTTCATGTATAACCTGGCTCCTGTGAGATGCAGCTGTAGCCAGAGAAACTAATCCTCTCCCACTCAGATCAGTGACTTACAGCAACCAGCTAATAACTCTGTCCCACGCTCATTACTGGAACGCCTTACTGTAAAACGGATACTGCCCACTCTACTCAGAGAGCCAGAGAGACACACACACACACTCACACACGTACAGCATGAACACATGCACACAAGCATTCTCAGACACATCCAAGCGTGAACACACACACATACAAACATGTATCCACTCGCATGCATGCACACACACATAGGCACAGTTGCACATGCATGCACACACACATAGGCACAGTTGCACATGCATGCACACACACATAGGCACAGTTGCACATGCATGCACACACACATAGGCACAGTTGCACATGCATGCATACATACATGAATACACACACACACACTTCACTCTGTTACTGTAGAAACAGTATTTTGGGTTCCTCAGGTCGTGATGCAGTGGGAATAATCAACTACAGGAGTATGATTATAAGGAAATGCTAAAAGTGTGATAGAGATAAGAGGAAGGTTATATTTATGTTAGAATCTCTTTGGGTTAACCCTGTTAGATAGAGCACCTTGAAAGTGTCAGGGGTGTGTGCGTTTTGGGTTTATTGTATTTTACCTGCTAACGTCAAGTGTTCGGTCTGAGATTACCCGCGAGTTTACCACTGTAGGTGTGTGTGTGTGTGTGTGTGTGTGTGTGTGTGTGTGTGTGTGTGTGTGTGTGTGTGTGTGTGTGTGTGTGTGTGTGTGTGTGTGTGTGTGTGTGTGTGTGTGTGTGTGTGTGTGTGTGTGTGTGTGTGTGTGTGTGGATATGTGCTGCTACATGCTTACCTGCAGGCCTTCAGCTTGTGATGTTGTATATGTTTTTCATGTGCCCCTATCTACACTTCTGGACAAAGCTTCTCAGAAAAGGTCCTAGGAATCCTGTTAAAACATGTTTTAATACAGCACCAAAAAACTCCTAGCTCAGATGAGGTTTTAGGATGATGTTAAGACACTGCTCAGACAAACGCTGAGCCAGGAGTAAAATCAACTGATAAATGTTTCTCAGCGATAATCACAACAGTTTGCGATACAGCAAAGGAAATATAGTGACAACATGGCTTTCACAATTGAACGTCAGTATGCCATCAATCTCTGATCTTTGTTAGGAACATTTTTCATACACAAATCAAAATGTATGAAGAGAAAGACAATTAGAGATGTTTTTTAAACTGATTTGGCAAGATATTTATAATTATTCAAATGTGTGCAAAACAGAATATCTCCGAAATGTATTTGCTACCTGCCTGTATTTGATTTGATATAATGTGGAGAATGACATTTTTTTTTGTTATTTTGTTATCTTGGTTATTTCCTTGTGTAATCCCTCTGGCTGTTTGTCTTTGTGTGTGTTTTGCATGTTACTGTTGTTTAATAAAAAATTATAAAACTTTGTTGCAAATTATGGGGAATAACCAAACACAATGAGATAGATGTGATCTTCATAGCACGCTTCAGACTGTACATCAAATGTTGTAATGGTTAAACGTTCGATATCATTTTCACATGACACGATCACTTTGCCTACTCTTAATTATTTCCTAATATGTTCGCGTCCATAACTTTTTATTTTTTTAAACAAATCTGATGGTTGTTAAAAGTGAAATTTGTTCAATATTACGCTTATATCATCACACTCGTCAATCCTGTTTAACAACTCCAAATCTCTTTGGCACAGTACGCATCAAGTCACTTGCTTTAAAATAACATGATGTTGGTAATTAAACAATCAAAAGAACACCTGATTATTTATTAGCCAAGTGGTTATAAGGATTTAGGCATAATCATGTGAAATGGGCCTCATGTGAAATCCTTGTCAAAAGCGAAAGAGATACTGTTGCAATTGGACGTCGTGCAGAAACCACTGACTCACTGTCTTTTTCTATTACCTAGACACCTGCTGGTAACTCTTAACTGGTTAGGACCGCTCACGAGGTCTCCTAAATATCTGTCCACTAGGTGGGAATATTATGACTAAAGAGGTTCTCATGCATAGCTTTACTTTTCACCCATAAGAGTAGGAGTAAAATGTCTCTATTCTCAGCATGACCGATTTCCTCCTCTGAGACGCTTTGTTGACACAGGCCCAGATATAGACAGGCAGCACTTCTGCTGTAGTGACGCAACATCAAAAGCATCTGTAGTAGTGGTCGAGACAAACCATATCCCAACAATGTAGTGGGATGGTAGAAAATCCCTTTTTCGTTTTCATATATTGAAATGTGGAATCAATTTAACTTTGAATAATGGCTGTTTAATTGTTCAAAGTTGCTGAATCGAGAATCTCATAAAAATGCCCAAGCGACAAAGAAATACATGAGTAGTTAGGGTCTTACTGTGGCTGTTTGCTTTGTAATTAAACACTGGGTCCTGCAGCTATAACACACTCTGCTCTCCTCTTTAATATCCTCTTGTCGACAGCAGCGTTCAGTGTAATCTTTGGCCTAATAAACACACACACACTCCTCTTCAGTTAAAGTCCCTTTAGCTGGAATAGCATTCTATTCTAGGCAGAGAGAAGGCCTTAACCAATAACTACACACTGCGCTGGCTCTGCTCTGGCACTTGTACCAGCTGGGCTATATATGGAAGTCATCATAGTCGGATTTCAGGCCCCTTCTCATCTCTTTTCTCTCCCTTATTCTTCTTTTTCTGGATTAACCGCACCAGTGGTTTTCTTTTCGTAAAGTGCTTTCTAGCAGGCTGGTCCGTCCCTCTTTCCCTTCATCCTCTCTCTTTGGCGGCAGCGGTGCCTCTCAGTCCGTCCTTGATAAAGGTCATGTGTGTTTCCATTCCTCTTCATTTTGTGTGTCCGTCGCCACAGAGAGAGGGAATGGGTCAAGCTAACCGTGGGCCCTTCTGATTGAGAATGATTAAAAGCGGTGGGTTGACATCTCCTGCTGCTGCTGCTGGTGATAACACGACAAAATTATAGTGCGTGAAAAACAAGGGAGGAGGAGAGGCGAAAGGAAAGGAATGAAGCGAGAGAGAGACGGAGAGAGAGGGGGAGGAAAAAGGACGAGCAAAAATACAGCCAAAGACACGTTGTCCATATTAACAAATTGATGTTGTGTAGAGCCTGACTCCCTGGTGTTTACCTGCGCCCATCAGTTGGCTCATTACACAGCGAGCAACCTCATCATTTTGTGGTGAAGCTGTCAGTTCCCTGGAAGGCCCCGGGCCCCGGGCCCCGGGCCCCCAGGATCGCATTAGAGCATAGCTATCGCTCAGGACCTACAAGACCAATACATACAAGACCACTTATTCCACTACCATAAATAGATATGCATTGTTTTATCAAAAGGCTAAACCCACTGGTGGTGTGAGTGGCCAAAGACCTCTATTTTTGTGTCATAAGACCAAATCACCAGTTTCAATCCAAGTGCCAATGCCGTTTAGCAAACTCCAGTCGGTGATACGGTCAGATTAAATGAAAAGAGATCTCTTTGGCCATGCACCCTTACTGTAAAATATTATGGCGGATTTTTTATTTTATGGGGCTGTTTTGCCTCCACTGGGCATTTTTTGTCATGAATCCTGTTCTGGAGGCAGCTCTGCAGAGTGGTCACTAGCTGGCACAGCCACAAAATCATAAAATCTTATTTTAAAACTAAACCTAACCGTAACCCTGACCTTAACCACACTGTTAACCTTAACCTTAACATTTTTGCTTTCATGAATTTTTACAATATAGCCAATTTTGACTTTGCAGCTAGACCATCTAGTGGAAATCGTTCAGTATTTTTAAATTTGATTTATTTCACATTTATTTAGCCCGGTAGGCTAGTTGAGAACAAGTTCTCATTTACAACTGCGACCTGGCCAAGATAAAGCAAACCAGTGTGACACAAACAACAACACAGAGTTACACATGGAATAAACAAGCGTACAGTCAATAACACAATAGAAAAAAAGAAAGTCTATATACAGTGCAAATGGCGTGAGGAGGTAGGGCAATAAATGGGCCATAGTAGCGAAGTAATTACAATTTAGCAAATGAACACTGAGTGATAGATGAGCAGATGATGATGTGCAAGTAGAAATACTGGTGTGCAAAAAAGCAGAAAAGTAAATAAAAACATTATGGGGATGAGGTAGATAGATTGGGTGGGCTATTTACAGATGGGCTATGTACAGCTGCAGTGATCGGTTAGCTGCTCAGATAGCTGATGTTTAAAGTTAATGAGGGAAATATAAGTCTCCAGCTTCAATGAATTTGGCAATTCGTTCCAGTCATTGGCAGCATAGAACTGGAAGGAAAGGCGATCAAAGAAGGTGTTGGCTTTGGGGATGAGAAGTGAGATATACCTGCTGGAGCGCGTACTACGGGTGGGTGTTGTTATCGTGACCAGTAAGCTGAGATAATGCGGGCTTTACCTAGCATAAACCTATAGATGGCCTGGTGCCAGTGGTTCTGGCGACGAATATGTAGTGAGGGCCAGCCGACTAGAGCATACAGGTCGCAGTGGTGGGTAGTATAAGGGGCTTTGGTGACAAAACGGATGGCACTGTGATAGACTGCATCCAGTTTGCTGAGTAGAGTATTGGAAGCTATTTTGTAAATTACATCGCTGAAGTCGATGATTGGTAGGACAGTCAGTTTTATGAGGGTATGTTTGGCGGAGTGAGTAAAGGAGGCTTTGTTGCGAAATAGGAAGCCGATTCTAGATTTGATTTTGGATTGGAGATGTATAATATGAGTCTGGAAGGAGAGTTTACAGTCTAACCAGACTCCTAGGTATTTGTAGTTGTCCACATAGTCTAAGTCAGAACCGTCCAGAGTAGTGATGCTAGTCGTGCGGGCGGGTGTGGGCAGCCAATGGTTGAAAAGCATGCATTTGGTTTTACTAGCGTTTAAGAGCAGCTGGAGACCAAGGAAGGAGTGTTGTATGGCATTGAAGCTCGTTTGGAGGTTAGTTAACACAGTGTCCAAAGAAGGGCCAGATGTATACAGAATGGTGTTGCCTGCGTAGAGGTGGATCAGGGAATCATCTGCAGCAAGAGCGACATCATTGATATATACAGAGAAAAGAAGAATTGGGCCAAGAATTGAACCCTGTGGTACCCCATAGAGACTGCCAGAGGTCCGGAAAACAGGCCCTCCGATTTGATACACTGAACTCTGTCTGAGAAGTAGTTGGTGAACCAGGCGAGGCAGTCATTTGAGAAATCAAGACTGTTGTGTCTGCTGATAAGAAGACAGTGATTGACAGAGTCGAAAGCCTTGGCCAGGTCGATGAAGACGGCTGCACAGTACTTTATCGATGGCGGTTATGATATTGTTTAGTACCTTGATCATGGCTTTGGTGCACCCATGACCAGCTCAGAAACCGGATTGCACAGCGGAGAAGGTACGGTGGGATTTGAAATGGGCAGTGATCTGTTCATTAACTTGGCTTTCGAAGACTTTAGAAAGCCTTCCTTTTTATTCATCCATTCAAATAGTTGACGCTCATCGTCATTCCTGACTCCAGTCACTGTTAATGGACAGGGTCAGCGCAGGTGTCGCTGCTTTGCCTGGCTTGAAGTAGTTCAATTCATTGCATGGAGCCTAAACATGTTGTGTGGGTAAACCTGGGGTAAGTGTGTCTACATCATTTAGGGCTCGCATCCCTTGAACTGGTCAGAGATAGCTAGCTAGAAAAAACAATACTGGACCGCAAAACAAAAAAGTCAAAGTTGGAATAATGTAATTTTCCTTTTCAAAGGTCAAATAGGGGGTGCTTATATTTGTCCTGTTTCACACATGCACAAGTGAGTGTAAAATGTAAAATGATTCATACTTTACTTTTGATACTAAAGTATATTTTAGCAATTACATTTACTTTTGATACAAAAGTATATTTAATACCAAATACTTTTAGACTTTTACTCAGGTAATATTTTGACTTACTTTTACTTGAGTAATTTTCTATTAAGGTATTTTTTACTTTTACTCAAGTATAATTGGGTACTTTTCCTCCACTTTCTACACGAAATACAGCCCTTATTTTAAGTGCTTCTAAAACAAATGGAACCATTTCCCTGTTTGACCACTAGGTTTTATGACACTTCACTGTGAGGCTCTATAGTGGCAGGGGAGAGGAATAAGGCAATTGGAAGCTGGGGATTATTTGTTGGCCATGAGGGCCAGATTGAGAATTTAGCCAGGACACCAGGGTTAACACCCACCCCTACAGTAAGTGCCATGGGAACTTTTTGTTTAGATCGGGGGAAAGAGTGCCTCCTACTGGCCCTCCAATAGCATCTGGTCTCCCATTCAGGGACCAACCCTGCTTAGCTTCAGAGATAAGCCAGCAGTGGGATGCAGGGTGTTATGCTGCTTGTGTCAAGTTGGCTTGATGTCCTTTGGGTAGTGGACCTTTATTGATACAAATTGGAAACTAGAGGGTGAAAAACCCAGCAGGGTTGCAGTTCTTGACACACTCAAACCGGTGCACCTAGCACATTCTACCATACCCCTGTCAAAGGCACTTAAATATTTTGCCTTGCCCATTCACCCTCTGAATGGCACACATACACAATCCATGTCGCAATTGTCTCAAGGCTTAAAAATCCTTCTTGAACTTTTCTCTTCCCCTTCATCTACACTGACTGAAGGGGATTTAACAAGTGACATCAATAAGGGATCATAGCTTTCACCTGGTCAGTCTATGTGATGGGCTGATGTTTTGTATAATGTTTTGTATAGTCAGTATATAAATCCAATAATGGATGTACCAATTAAGGATTGTAGTTTCAAGCTAGGGTTCAGGACCACACATAGACTGCACAAGTTCCATTATTTCAGTACCGTAAAACAAACCGACCGGTCCAATCCTGAATGCCTGGTTATTGTGTCGACTTTAAGCTCTGGTTCAGGGCCGCTCACAGACAAACAGTATTTTATTTCACTACCCCAAACAGACTGATTATCCTCATCCTGAATGACGGTGCTGCGATTAAAGTTATTGTTTTATTATGGGAGTCTTTATCAGCCATCTGGACTCATAGAAAAGACATCATTAACTTGGTGCCAGGAGTGTTAGGAGTCCTTGTTCTTGGCAATAATAGAGACTTGTTCTTACCCAGATACACTCCATAAATTAACACTCCGACAGAGCAGATGTGTTGGAGTGTAATGTGTTACCTCTCACCAAAATAACTGGTGCTGCTCTGTAGTTAAACTGCAAATGGTGCAGTGATGATTATAATGATCATGTGTAGATCAAGGACCTACTCAATAACCATCAGCAGAGCAGACGATCTAATGAGTCATATTTAAAAATAAAAATAAATGTATCATTCCACTTTCAATATGCACTTGACCTACACAGAGGCCTGAATTGTGGTCCTGACTCAGAAATGTAAAGACTGAAAAGAAAGGTATACTCTGTAATACCAGACTGCAGGCATCAGACACCAGACTTCAATTTGGCTTTTTTGTTTACACTAGTTGATGCACTTTGACATGTCCGAGTAGAAGCCACTTTGGGGAACTTAGATGGATGAATAAACCAGCGCAACAGAGATATTCTCTTGTCTTAAATCTCTAAGACACATCAGTCAGTCTGAGCAGAGGGCTGTAGCTCCAGGCTTCTCACATTATCTCAACTGCTGCACCAGCCCAGAGCGCTAAAAAGTTCAAACACAGTCATGGACGAGCATATTGAAACGTAACGATGAGTCAAAGTTCACTTTAATGGGGAGAGTGTCAGTTTACTTCTACTTGAAGTGAGATTTTGTCATTAGGACCTAAACAGTGATATTCATACAGTGTACGTCCCATTTTGGGAGTTGTGCAATCCAGCACTTCTCATTGTTTGGCTGGGACATGTTATTGAATTGGAAAAAACTTTGTTGAATGAGTTTGTATTGCAAAATTATCCCTAGCACCCCTTCAGAAACGGTGTTATAACTATCTGTCCCCAGATTCTGGACTGTTTCAGCAGAATGTTTTGCAAGTCGCTCTGGATAAGAGCGTCTGCTAAATGACTTAAATGTAAATGTAAATGTAATATGACGTTTGTTTTCCGAAATGGAAATGTGTTGATATGATGAAAGACAAATATGAGAAAATATGTGACGACAAAATGTTAATTATATGTTCAAAACAGCAGATAGGCACGTTGCTTGGTGAAATTATGAACAGTAGATCTAAATACTGTGAACGTGTCAAAGGCCAGCATAGTGATTTTCTCTGTTATCGCTCTCCCACATGTTTTAGTGCTGCAGCAGGCAGTCCATTTTTATCCTCTTATTAGACTTCAAATTGACGCGTTTGAAGATCCTCGTCAAAATAATCAATAATGTGATGAAGTTTCCCACACTAATTGCCTTTCCCTCGACCTTCACTCAGACAGAGACTGCAGTAACGCTTTACGGCCACTAGGAGTGAAGACTGACATCTGAGGAGACAGAGTTGGAACTCGGCCTCCTGTGAGAAATGCCATGTCCAATCTGCCGCACTGCCGGTGCTACTCGTCTGAAGTTAACCTTTAAGTCTGCCTGCGGGCCCTGAGATGAGCAGAAATGTCATTGTGTGTGAGACGACAAACAAACACCGCCTGTATATTCTACTCTATCCATTGTCAGTCCTTCCTTTCCTTTCTCCGTGAGGTGAAAAAATACAATTTGCGTGTGAAGAAGGGAGAAGAGAGGGATTGGAAGGCTACAGAACAGTTCCCCAGGCTCACACACATACATAAGCTATTGCTGGCGACGATGGAAAACTGGTGACGTTGGTCCCGGCATGAAAAAAAGACAAATGCCTCAAGGACAAAGGCTTTTTCTCTCCGCCTCTATCTCTCTGAAATATCTCTCTATTTTTCACACAAGGCCTGTGGGCACGTTTATTGTTTTTTTTAGTACAGCATGTATCCATCATCAACATCCCCTCCCTGCCTCCCTGAGCACATCACAGGGCTCTCAGACAGACTGGCTGGGTCCAGCTCCCTTAGCCGTGGAGGGTCGCTACAGTCCAGCGCACACTAGGGAGCAGGCTGGTATTACTGGGTCTGCTGGCTCCTGGCACCACAGTGAGATGTGTGGGAAAACACTGGAGTGGGATTTGACATGATTCACCACTTCTCTTGAGGGTCTTCTTCAAGTTCTCAGTGATCTCTGTTGCCAAACATTTTTATTTCAAGGAAGAAAGCATTTCATCACCATAAGCATGACTTTTACTATTTATTTTCAGAGGTGCAGCCCGCTCTTTGGTCTTGATACTTTGTAACGTCTGCTTCCAACTCACACTCTCAAACAAGTAGATCCCCTGAACGCAGCTCACTTTCCAGCCCACGTTCCAGCTCATATTCTCAAACACATGGATCCCCTGAACGCAGCTCACTCTCCAGATCCCAGTCACCTGAATTCTGATCACCTGTTCACACACCTGCATGTCATTATCACACACTATTTAGTTCAGTTCTTTGCACCCCGTCTTTGTGAGGTATTGTTTGTTTTGTGACACACTTCTGTATGGAGCTTTGTTTTTACTCGCAATTTGATTCTCCCGTGCATGATAGTTTTGGCCTGCCTCATTAATGACACCTTTTACCTGTTCCCTGCCTGTAATCATATTTCCTGTTATCAACCTAATGCCTGATCTCCCGGACAACGTTACTAGCCTCTTCCCTGCCTGTACTGTTGCCTTGTTGGACCCCCTGTGTATGACCTTCTGCCTGCCCCTGGACCCAGCTACCTGCCTCCTCCCGTGGTCCTTTACAAATAAACACCTGCTTCGCCCTGCGCTTGAAACCAGCTCTCTGTCTCCCATCGTGTTCATTACATACTTAGGCAATTATTAAAGTTAGGAAACATTAGAATAGGCTAATGCTTAATACGTGCCTATGTTTAATGAAACATAGTAGAAAGAAATGTAACTTTACAGCATTCTGAACCCCGCTACTTGTCATCAAAAGGTAGAGGCACACCAACTTCACACCAGTTGCTACACGTGGGGAACCACCACATTTCATCAGAGGCAGGCAGATTCATTTGGAGCGGTGGAGAAAGCTAATGTTTAATCTGTGAAAGAAAAGACACTAATCTGTTATTTATGTTGATTAGTGTTGGCCCCAGCTGGCTGGGCCCTGGTCAAAGTAGTGCACTATAAAGGGGATAGGGTGCCATTTGAGACACATCTCTCAGCTGGTACTCTGGCAGGCCATTAAGGTTCTTATTTAAATGCACAAACTGGTCTCATTGTGAGGGGAAAGTTAACTACAGGGGGACAAGTGATGAGAGAAAGAGACGCCACACATGGGTCTGAGACCATGCACACTTGGGTTCAAATAGTATTTTAATACTTTAGTTGTACTTGATTGAGCTTTCCTGATGCAATGGAACCAAGGGAATCAGGGTCGGCTCTAGACTGTTGGGGTTCCTAACCAAGATTTGGTTGGGAGCCCTCACTAAAAGGGCCATTTCTTTGGCCTGCCTCTTTGTGGGAAGAGAGAAAAATTCCTGCAATTCTACACATTTTGCCATGCGTCGTAGAGTAAATTTAGCAGTTTTAAGCACGTTTTCTGCAGTTCTACACATTTTTCCACGGAGAGAAAGTAAAAGTGTTATAACAAATTTCATGCAATTCTACTCATTTTGCCATGGGGCATATATATATATTTATATATATATATATTTTTGCGGTTTTAAAGCTGCTTTCCTGCAATTCTATTATTTTTACCCTCTATAGTAGTGGTCACCAACCTTTTCTGAGTCAAGATCAAAATGCTACATGGAACAGGCAACAGGCATTACTGCTATTAGCCCATACAAATGCATTGAATAACAGACTCACTAAATGGAACCACAGTCATTACTGCTATTAGCCCATACAAACGCACTGAATAACAGACTCACTAAATGGAACCACAGTCATTAGCCCTGCTATTAACAGCCCTACAAATGGAACCACAGTCATTACTGCAGCCCATACAAACACACTGAATAACAGACTCACTACATGGAACCACAGTCATTACTGCTATTAGCCCATACAAACGCATTGAATAACAGACTCACTATATGGAACCACAGTCATTAGCCCATACAAACGCATTGAATAACAGACTCACTATATGGAACCACAGTCATTAGCCCATACAAACGCATTGAATAACAGACTCACTAAATGGAACCACAGTCATTACTGCTATTAGCCCATACAAACACACTGAGTAACAGACTCACTACATGGAACCACAGTCATTAGCCCATACAAACGCACTGAATAACAGACTCACTACATGGAACCACAGTCATTACTGCTATTAGCCCATACAAACGCATTGAATAACAGACTCACTATATGGAACCACAGTCATTAGCCCATACAAACGCATTGAATAACAGACTCACTAAATGGAACCACAGTCATTACTGCTATTAGCCCATACAAACACACATACAAACACACTGAATAACAGACTCACTGGAACCACATCATTACTGCTATTAGCCCATACAAACATTGAATAACAGGAACCACAGTCATTACTGCTATTAGCCCATACAAAACGCATTGAATAACAGACTCACTACATGGAACCACAGTCATTACTGCTATTAGCCCATACAAACGCACTGAATAACAGACTCACTACATGGAACCACAGTCATTACTGCTATTAGCCCATACAAACGCACTGAATAACAGACTCACTACATGGAACCACAGTCATTACTGCTATTAGCCCATACAAACGCATTGAATAACAGACTCACTACATGGAACCACAGTCATTACTGCTATTAGCCCATACAAACGCATTGAATAACAGACTCACTACATGGAACCACAGTCATTACTGCTATTAGCCCATACAAACGCATTGAATAACAGACTCACTAAATGGAACCACAGTCATTACTGCTATTAGCCCATACAAATGCACTGAATAACAGACTCACTACATGGAACCACAGTCATTACTGCTATTAGCCCATACAAACGCATTGAATAACAGACTCACTATATGGAACCACAGTCATTAGCCCATACAAACGCATTGAATAACAGACTCACTAAATGGAACCACAGTCATTACTGCTATTAGCCCATACAAACACACTGAATAACAGACTCACTACATGGAACCACAGTCATTACTGCTATTAGCCCATACAAACGCATTGAATAACAGACTCACTACATGGAACCACAGTCATTACTGCTATTAGCCCATACAAACACATTGAATAACAGACTCACTACATGGAACCACAGTCATTACTGCTATTAGCCCATACAAACGCATTGAATAACAGACTCACTATATGGAACCACAGTCATTAGCCCATACAAACGCATTGAATAACAGACTCACTAAATGGAACCACAGTCATTACTGCTATTAGCCCATACAAACACACTGAATAACAGACTCACTACATGGAACCACAGTCATTACTGCTATTAGCCCATACAAACACATTGAATAACAGACTCACTACATGGAACCAGTCATCACATGGAACCACAGTCTGCTATTAGCCCATACAAACGCATTGAATAACAGACTCACTAAATGGAACCACAGTCATTACTGCTATTAGCCCATACAAACGCACTGAATAACAGACTCACTACATGGAACCACAGTCATTACTGCTATTAGCCCATACAAACGCATTGAATAACAGACTCACTAAATGGAACCACAGTCATTACTGCTATTAGCCCATACAAACGCACTGAATAACAGACTCACTACATGGAACCACAGTCATTACTGCTATTAGCCCATACAAACGCATTGAATAACAGACTCACTACATGGAACCACAGTCATTACTGCTATTAGAATAACAGACTCACTAAATACAATTACTGCATTGAATAACAGACTCACTACATGGAACCACAGTCATTACTGCTATTAATAACAGACTAACAGACTCACTAAATGGAACCACAGTCATTACTGCTATTAGCCCATACAAACGCATTGAATAACAGACTCACTACATGGAACCACAGTCATTTATTGCTATTAGCCCATACAAACTGCATTGAATAACAGACTCACTACATGGAACCACAACCACAGTCAGAATAACAGACTACTGGAACCACACTACAGATAGTCCCATTAGCCCAAACGCACTGAATAACAGACTCACTACATGGAACCACAGATTAGTCATTACTGCTATTAGTCCCATACAACGCACTGAATAACAGACTCACTACATGGAACCACAGATAGTCATTACTGCTATTAGCCCATACAAACGCACTGAATAACAGACTCAGTCATTACTGCATTGGAACAAAACAGATGGAACCACAGTCTATTAGCCCATACAAATAACAGACTACATGGAACCACAGTCATTACTGCTATTAGCCCATACAAACGCACTGAATAACAGACTCACTACATGGAACAACAGACAGTCAGTTTACTGCTATTAGCCCATACAAACGCACTGAATAACAGACTCACTACATGGAACCACAGTCATTACTGCTATTAGCCCATACAAACGCACTGAATAACAGACTCACTACATGGAACCACAGTCATTACTGCTATTAGCCCATACAAAACATTGAATAACAGACTCACTACATGGAACCACAGTCATTACTGCTATTAGCCCATACAAACGCATTGAATAACAGACTCACTACATGGAACCACAGTCATTACTGCTATTAGCCCATACAAACGCACTGAATAACAGACTCACTACATACAGTCAACTGCTATTAGCCCATACAAACGCACTGAATAACAGACTCACTACATGGAATAACAGCCCATACAAACTCACTACATGGAACCACAGTCATTACTGCTATTAGCCCATACAAACGCACTGAATAACAGACTCACATGGAACCACAGTCATGGAACAACAGACAGTCATTTCTGCTATTAGCCCATACAAACATTGAATAACACTGAATAACAGACTCACTACATGGAACCACAGTCATTACTGCTATTAGCCCACTACATGGAAAAGTCACTGAATAACAGACTCACTAGTCATTATGGCCCATACAAACACATTGAATAACAGAACTACATGGAACCAGCCCATACAAACGCACTGAATAACAGACTCACTACATGGAACCACAGTCATTACTGCTATTAGCCCATACAAACGCACTGAATAACAGACTCACTACATGGAACATTGAATAACAGACTCACATGGAACCACAGTCATTACTGCTATTAGCCCATACTGAATAACAGACTCACTACATGGAACCAAACTGCTATTAGCACTGAGACTCACTACAGACAGTCATTACTGCTATTAGCCCATACAAACGCACTGAATAACAGACATGGAACAGACTCACAGACAGTCATTTCTGCTATTAGCCCATACAAACGCACTGAATAACAGACTCACTACATGGAAACAGTCATTACTATTAGCCCTACATGGAACCACAGATAGTCATTACTGCTATTATCCCATACATACGCACTGAATAACAGACTCACTACATGGAACAACAGATAGTCATTACTGCTATTAGCCCATACAAACGCACTGAATAACAGACTCACTACATGGAACAGCAGATAGTCATTACTGCTATTAGCCCATACAAACGCAGTGAATAACAGACTCACTACATGGAACCACAGTCATTACTGCTATTAGCCCATACAAACGCACTGAATAACAGACTCACTACATGGAACAACAGACAGTCATTTCTGCTATTAGCCCATACAAACGCACTGAATAACAGACTCACTACATGGAACAACAGACAGTCATTTCTGCTATTAGCCCATACAAACGCAGTGAATAACAGACTCACTACATGGAACAACAGACAGTCATTTCTGCTATTAGCCCATACAAACGCACTGAATAACAGACTCACTACATAGAACAGATAGTCCCCCCAAAAATCTAAAGGAAGTTTGTTCTGAAGTGACTGTCCTATATCTGATAGATATAGTATATGAAAGAAAGATCATTCGGCCTCACAAGTGCCACAGCGGTGTAAAGGCACTGCATCACAGTGCTAGAGGTGTTACTGCAGACCCAGCTTCATTCCCGGGCTGTGCCACAACCGGCCGTGGCCGAGAGTACCATAGGACGGCGCACAATTGACCCAGCATCATCCGGGTCAGGGGAGGGTTTGGCCGGTGGGGATTTACTTGGCTCATCACGCTCTAGCAACTCCTTGTGGCAGGCCGAGTGCCTGCGGGCTGACTCCTGTCGCCAGTTGAACAGTTTTTCCTCCGACACATAGGTGCGTCTGGCTTCCGGGTTAAGCTGGCGGGTGTTAAGTTGCGCGGTTAGGCGCCTCTCTCTTCACCTCTCCTGAGCCCATTGGGGAGTTGCAGTGATGAGACAAGATAGAAAATTGGGGGTAAAAATAAAATAAAAACGTTTTATTATATATCTTTTTGTATGTATTTTACCCATTATTTTTGGCACTAAAGTATCTCCATATATACTACCGGGGCACCTTCAGACGTGTCTGATGAGGATTGTGTGCATCCTAGAGCAACCGACGTGTATGTGTTCGTGAGAGTCGCACCTTCACCTAGAGGGGTCATATACGTGTGTAGCCCAAACTGTTCAGACGCTACAGACAGAAGTTGGCAGATTGGCAGTTCCCGACTTCAGACAACTCCCAAGACGCTTGTGGGGTCTTAGAGCAAAACAGAGAACACCATTGTGTCTGTGAGAGTCTCATCTTTCCATAGAGTGTAGGCCAAACCGTTCGGACGCTACAGACGGTTTAGTGAGAAGAACAATTTTCTGGATGTCTCATGACCTGACAAACGCTAGCTCTGCCACTTTTCACTGTAGATGCGGAAGTGCGACATTGGCGGATGCTGTGCACTGTATCTTAAACAGACACATTTCTTTACCGTGCTAATTGGAATTCCGCAAGTTGACTCTAGGGGGTTAAAGCTAATTTCCTGTCATTCCACACATTTTGCCATGACTTATGTCATGTTAATGATATACATGTATGAGTGAGAGTGACTAACAAAGTCAATGGAGCTCCTCTGGAGGTCATGGGCCCTTGGCATGTGCCCGTTGTGCCCAGTCGGTATTCGGCCGTGATTACTACAAGTGTAGATAACTGACTAATTTATCAATCTAAAAATTGTTTGCTGACTTGGCTAATTGATGAACTATCATTGACTGAGAAAAATAAGAGAAAATCTTAAAGATGCACATGTGTATTCTACTATTCTAACTCTCAACAGTAAGTTGAGACCCTGACTGAGTTCCTGATATTTATGGGGGGAGGGGTTAGGGTCCCCCTATCGGCCTGGGGCATAATTGACCGCTTATGTTGGTTATGACTGGAGCCGGCCCTGAGGGGAAGTCTCAAACCCCACCCATTCTGGCACTCTAGGTGCTCAAAGGTATTTGAAGGATTTAAAGTACTATTTGAAACAAGGTCTAAAGCGCTTTTTTCCTTCTCCGCCTGAACCTCGTGTCTGCCTTGTACATATTATTTATTGTTTTTGTTATATGTTTGGGTAGGCCAAGGTGTGACATGGGTTTATATGTTGTTTTCGTATTGGGGTTTGTATTATTTGGGATCGCGGCTGATTAGGGGTGTTGTATAGGCTTGGCTGCCTGAGGCGATTCTCAATCAGAGTCAGGTGATTCTCGTTGTCTCTGATTGGGAACCGTATTTAGGGAGCCATAGTTTCGCTTTGTATTTCGTGGGTGATTGTTCCTGTCTTTGTGTAGTGTTCACCAGATAGGCTGTAATAGTTTCACGTTCCGTTTATTGTTTTCGTCTTTCAGTTATTTCATGTACCACATTTCATTCATTAAAGTCATGAGTAACCAACACGCTGCATTTCGGTCCGACTCTCTTCCTTCAACAGAGGAATGCCGTTACAGAATCACCCACCACAATCGGACCGAGCAGCGTGTTAACAGGCAGCAGCGAAAGGAGGACGTTATGAACGGTAGAGGCATGGAGTATACGACGTGGGAAGAAATCGACAGGTGGGCGGCCGACCCAGAGAGAGTGCAGGAGCCCGCGAATTATAGGCGAATGGAGTCGAAAAGGAGAACACGGCGGCACAGAGCGAAACCCGAAAGTCACCCCAAAAAATTTATTGGGGGGGGGCTCAGGGAGAGTATGGCTGAGTCAGGAGATAGACCTGAGCCAACTCTCCTTGTTTATCGTGAGGAGCCAAGGAGGAGACCAGAACCAGAGCCGGTGTTAGAGGTGAGCGAAGCAGAGACTGTGAAGGAGTTAATGGGGTAAGTGGAGTGGAGAGTAATGAGGGAGTTGCTAGCTTGGTGCTATAGATACGATATTCGTCCGACGGATCGTGTCGGGGATTTGATAGCACCTGAGTTAGCGCCCTATACTCAACCTGAGGTGCGTGTTAGTCGGCTGGTGAAGTTGGTGCCAGCCTCACGCACCAGGCCTCCTGTGCACATCCCTAGCCTTGCACGTCCTGTGCCCACACTGCTCTCAAGATCTCCTGTACGCTTTCACGGTCTAGCTCATCCTGTGCCACCTCCACACTCCAGTCCTCCGGTGGCAGCTCCCCGCACCAGGCTTCCTGTGCGTGTCCTCGATCCTGTAGCACCAGTTCCAGTACCACGCACCAGGCCTCCAGTGCGCCTCGCCTGTTCAGTGCAGCCAGCGCTTTTCTCTTCTCCTGCGCTGCCGGAGTCTCCCGCCTGTTTAGCGCAGCCAGAGCCTTTCTCCTCTCCTGCGCTGCCGGAGTCTCCCGTCTGCCCAGCGCCGCCAGTGCCGCCAGTCTGCCCAGCGCCGCCAGTGCTCCCAGTCTGCCCAGCGCCGCCAGTGCTCCCAGTCTGCCCAGCACCGCCAGCCTGCCCAGCGCCGCCAGTGCCGCCAGTCAGCCCAGCGCCACTAGTGCCGCCAGTGCTGCCAGTCTGCCCAGCGCCGCCAGTCTGCCCAGCGCCGCCAGTCTGTCAGGATCAGTTAGATCCACCAGTCAGCCAGGATCCACCAGTCTGCCAGGATCCGCCAGAAGTGCCAGTCAGCCAGGATCTGCCAGTCTGCAGAGAGCTGTCAGCCTGCATGGAGCAGCCAGAGCTGTCAGTCTGCATGAAGCAGCCAGAGCTGTCAGTCTGCATGAAGCAGCCAGAGCTATCAGTCTGTAAGAAGCAGCCAGAGCTGTCAGTCTGCATAGAGCAGCTAGATCCGCCAGTCAGCCATGATCTTCTAGATCTGCCAGACAACCAGTCTCTTCCAGATCTGCCAGACAACCAGTCTCTTCCAGATCTGCCAGACAACCAGTCTCTTCCAGATCTGCCAGACAACCAGTCTCTTCCAGATCTGCCAGTCAACCAGAATCTTCCAGATCTGCTAGTCAACCTGAATTTTCCAGTTCCGCCAGCCAGCCAGGATTTACCGGAGCCTACTACCTGCCTGAGCTTCATCTCAGTACTGGGCTTCTTCTCAGTACTGGGCTTCCTCTCAGTACTGTGCTTCCCCTCTGTCCCGGGCTTCCCCTCAGTCCCGGGCTGCTTCTGTCCCGAGATGCCCCTCTGTCCCGAGCTGCCCCTCTGTCCCGAGCTGCCCCTCAGTCCCGAGCTGCCCCTCAGTCATGAGCTGCCCCTCAGTCCAGTGGGGATCTGGGTGAGGACTATTAGGCCATGGCCGGCGGAGAGGGTGGATTATCCCAGGACGCGAAGGGGAGGAACAAGGACATTAATGGAGTGGGGTCCACGTCCCGAGCCGGAGCCGCCACCATGGACAGTTGCCCACCCAGACCCTCCCTACGGTTTGAGGTGCGTCCGGGAGTCCGCACCTTAGGGGGTGGGGGGGGGGGGGGGGGGTTCTGTCACGCCTTGGTCATATTATTTTGTGTTTTTGTTATATGTTTGGGTAGGCCAGGGTGTGAAATGGGTTTATATGTTGTTTTCGTATTGGGGTTTGTATTATTTGGGATCGCGGCTGATTAGGGGTGTTGTATAGGCTTGGCTGCCTGAGGCGATTCTCAATCAGAGTCAGGTGATTCTCGTTGTCTCTGATTGGGAACCGTATTTAGGGAGCCATAGTTTCGCTTTGTATTTCGTGGGTGATTGTTCCTGTCTTTGTGTAGTGTTCACCAGATAGGCTGTAATAGTTTCACGTTCCGTTTGTTGTTTTCCTCTTTCAGTTATTTCATGTACCGCATTTCATTCATTAAAGTCATGAGTAACCAACACGCTGCATTTCGGTCCGACTCTCTTCCTTCAACAGACGAACGCCGTTACACATTGAGTGTCTAGCTAGGTCCACACTCTACAGGCCAACACACTGACAGTCAGACAAGTCTGCACAAATGAGAGATTTGATTGACAGCAGTGCCTACTCTTAGGTAGACTAAAGAGAACCCACACAATGGCAGCAGGGTGGAGGAAAACACTGGAGGCGCATTATTGCCATCAGGAATTCGCAGACTGGTGCAAGCTGTGTTTTATGGAATTTGATGTGAATCACGCAGAGAATGTATTGTCTATATTCTCTAATTATCTGTTAAATTCAGACAAATTGTTCTTCTTTTCCATTATCTTGAAGAATAAAGAAGATAATAGAAAATAACCCTAGCCAGAGATGGATATTTGCTTTTGGCAAAGTGTATTTTTTCCCCACAAGTTACACTTGTCATTACATGGGATCTGAATGAGGCCAGGTTGAGCGTAAAACCACCTGCCTTGTTCCATCTGGTTCAATAAACCCTAGTTGATTAATGAGTTTCCATTGCACCATGACACAACAACAATACACTCACGTTGTTCTGCGTTGAGACAGATGGAATCCTACAATGAACCCCACCACTGAATACGGAACACTTCCGCCCGGAGAAGAGAAAACCATTGATTGCTGGATTCGTCCCAAATTGCACCCTATTCCCTGTACAATGCAATAGAGCCCAATGGGCCCTGGTCAAAATGAGTGCAGCATAAAGGGGATAGAGTGCCATTTGAGATGCGCCCGCTGTCTCAGAACATAAAAGGAGGTATTGATGCTATTCCCCAGAAGGATTGGTGTTATGCACGTAATGCGGTAGAGGAGTCATCACGTACACTGGAAGTTAGATGTAACAGTAGCCTACAGAATGACCCCAGACACATCCTCTCCTCTCCTAGAAGGGCTGTGCTGCACTCTGCAAAACTGCACTACATATCACCAGTACGGGTCTGCTTACATACAGTAGAAGTCGGAAGTTTACATAAACCTTAGCCAAATACATTTAAACTCAGTTTTTCACAATTGCTGACATTTAATCCTAGTACAAATTCCCTGTTTAGGTATGTTAGGATCACCACTTTTATTTTAAGAATGTGAAATGTCAGAATAATAGTAGAGAGAATTCTTTATTTCAGCTTTTATTACATTCCCAGTGGGTCAGAAGTTTACATACACTCAATTAGTATGTGGGAGCATTGCCTTTAAATTGTTTAACTTGGGTTAAACATTTTGGGTAGCATTCCGAAAGCTTCTGACAATAAATTGGATGAATTTTGGCCTATTTCTTCTGACAGAGCTGGTGTAACTGAGTCAGGGTTTGTAGGCCTTCTTGCCCACACAAGATTTTTCAGTTCTGCCCACAGATTTTCTATAGGGTTGAGGTCAGGGCTTTGTGATGACCACTCCATACCTTGACTTTGTTGTCCTTAAGCCATTTTGCAACAACTTTGGAAGTATGCTTGGGGTCATTGTCCATTTGGAAGACCCATTTGCGACCAAGCTTTAACTTCCTGACTGATGTCTTGAGATGTTGCTTCAATATATCCACAAAAATTTTCCTGCCTCATGATGCAATCTATTTTGTGAAGTGCACCAGTCCCTCCTGTAGCAAAGCCCTCCCACAACATGATGCTGCCACCCCCGTGCTTCACGGTTGGGATGGTGTTCTTTGGCTTGCAAGCCTCCCCCGTTTTTCCTCCAAACATAACAATGGTCATTATGGCCAAAAAGTTATATTTTTGTTTAATCAGACCAGAGGACATTTTTCCAAAAAGTACGATCTTTGTCCCCATGTGCAGTTGCATACCGTAGTCTGGCTTTTTTATGGTGGTTTTGGAACCGTGGCTTCTTTCTTGCTGAGCGGCCTTTCAGGTTATGTCGATATACTGTTCAGAATGATGATATGATGCAAGGTTATGATTAATAAGTTGACAGTTTATGGATGTAATAGTATCATTCGGGAGATGGTAACTCTTTAAGGAACTTCTCTCGTGGTGCCCCAAATCATAATGAGATGATTGTTACATTATTAATCTGGGAAACAATTAAACATAGTTAGTTGATTAGATAAATAACAGTCTTCAGATTAATGAAAGTAAAGTCCCAACACTGTAAGGAATCAGAATGTTTGGAGAGGGAATATTCTGTACAATCCAAGCACAGACATCTATAAGGCCCCGCACACCAAATTACATTACTAATCAGATTATTCTTATTTTTTATTTGATTATTGTTTTTTGTATATATTATGCTCTTCTATCACGCTTGCAATGGTATCCGAGGGGGGAAAAACTGTGTTCGTTGTTTGCAGTGACTTCTTTGTCGTTGTCATATCACAAACGGACGCTAACTCTCCCTTTTTTCCATACATAGGAAGTCAGTGTGATCGTGACTCCTCAGCAGGTCTGTAAAGACGGACTCAATTGATTTTGAAGGAAGGTTACAAGAGAAGGTTTCCAACAGGTTTCCCTTTCTGGGAAACACAGTGGGAGAACACAGGGGGAGGTGAGGGGGAAGACATGGGAGGGAGTCTGTCTTTGTCACTTGTCTGACTGAGGAGAGGGAGGACAGGGTGAAGTGAGTGGCTGTAAAGTGAGCGTGTCATAGAGAAGCAGACCCCTGAGACAGCCCTGTAAGCACCGCTCAGTGACAGCTCTGATTAGAGACTGAGAGAGGGAGGGAGGGGGAGGGGGAGAGAGGGGAGAGAGTGAGAAAGGTGCTGCAGAATAACAGAGAGAGAGAGAGAGAGAGAGAGAGAGAGAGAGAGAGAGAGAGAGAGAGAGAGAGAGAGAGAGAGAGAGAGAGAGAGAGAGAGAGAGAGAGAGAGAGAGAGAGAGAGAGAGAGAGAGAGAGAGAGAGAGAGAGAGAGAGAGAGAGAGAGAGAGAAATAATCAAAACCTTTTTCTCTCCTTCTGTTGCTCGGCTCCTGTTATTGGCCAGTTTGGGTAATGGTTGCTGGAGACAAAATGGAGCGAAAATCAAGCAGACCGGCCTGACCCAGCTAGCAGCCTCTCTCTGCTGCATCACATCTCTCCATCAGCCAGGAGATCAGGAACATGGATTTGCCTGCCTGGCTGAGTCGATACTGCGGCTAAACTAAACTCAATTCACTTTGCATTATTCATCTTCCAGCCCGTACATGCTATTTTGTTCTCCTGGTTGATTAAGATTTATTTGATTTGATTGATTAGGATCCTCATTATCCGATGCCGATGGCGACAGCTCGTCTTACTGGGGTCTGACAGAAAACGAAAAACATTGCAGACAAAATACTTTACAGTTGACATACATTAACGTGAAGCGTGCGTGCATCTATTAGCTACACGTTCATGTCAGTACCTACAGTATATACAACGAGTAGGTCACATGGGGGAGAGGCGTTGTGCCGTGAGGCGCTGCTTGATGTGTTTTTGGAACCAGTGTTGCCGCTCACTCGCGCTAAATAAGATGGAAGGGAGTTCCATACACTCATTGCTTTGTATAATACTGTACGTTTCCTTGAATTTGTTCTGGACCTCGGGACTGGTCCCCAGGGAAGTAACCCTGGTGGCAAGTCTGGTGCCACAACGGAGTGCCACAATGGATTAGCAGAGTGGTCAAGATTTAACCAGGGTTTTCTAGGCTTGTACAGATACTGGCACAATGTTTGACTGCAGTTTTAGGGCTTCATACTCTGTGGTGGACCATATCACTTGCAAGCAGCTCTTACTACGCCTCTGTTAAAGCTTTAATCCGTAGTTAATACATTCATTTTTGGATTTACACATTAATGATATGTGCCCATTCATTCTTGAGCTTAGTTTAACTGTAGTACCCTATCAGAACCCAAAATATAAGCTTGTTTTACTCCAATGTTCGAAAACAATGTAAATGTAAAATAATACTGTATTATAACTATAATGTTGATATCATGAATGGTCAGTCAATGCACCCATAGACCTGTATGTGAATTTAAGAGGGGTTCCATTTCTCCAGGCCCATCCCATCCTTGTACCATTTAATGATTCTAGCATTCAATTATCAGATCATCTGTGTGTTTAAGAGAAGATCTGTTGGCTTGAGAGTACCAGTACCAGTCAAAAGTTTGGACACATCTACGCATTCAAGGGTTTTTCTTTATTTTTTACAATTTTCTACATTGTAGAATAATAATGAAGACATCAAAACTATGAAATAACACATATGGAATCATGTAGTAACCAAAAAAACTGTTAAAAAATCAAAGTATATTTTATATCTTATATTCTTTAAAAAGTAGCTACCCTTTGCTTTGATGACAGCTTTGCACACTCTTGGCAGCTTCATGAGGTAGTCACCTGGAATGCATTTCAATTAACAGGTGTGCCTTGTTAAAAGTTAATTTGAGAAATGTATTTCCTTCTTAATGTGTTTCAGCCAATCAGTTGTGCTGTGACAAGGTAGGGGTGGTATAAGGAAGATAGCCCTATTAGGACCAAATCCATATTATGGCAAGAACAGCTCAAATAAGCAAAGAGAAACGTCAGTCTGTCATTACTTAAAGACATAAAGGTCAGTCAATGCGGGAATTTTAAAGAACGTTGAAAGTGCAGTCGCATAAACCATCAACCGCTATTATGAAACTGGCTCTCATGAGGACCGCCACAGGAAAGGAAAACCCAGAGTTACCTCTGCTGCAGAGGATACATTCATTAGAGTTAACTGCAACTCAGATTGCAGCCCATATACATGCTTCACAGAGTTCAAGTAACAGACACATCTCAACATTTCAGAGGAGACTGCTTGAATCAGGCCTTCATGGTCGAAATGCTGCAAAGAAACCACTACTAGAATAAGACACTTGCTTGGACCAAGAAACACGAGCAATGATCATTAGACCAGTGAAAATCTGTCCTTTGGTCTGATGAGTCCAAATTTGATGAGTCCAAATCGCATGTGTGGTTCCCACCATGAAGCACGGAGGAGGTGGTGTGATGGTGTGGGCGTGCTTTGCTGGTGACACTGTCAGTGATTTATTTATTCAGAATTCAAGGCACACTTAACCAGCATGGCTACCACAGCATTCTGCAACGATACGCCATACCATCTGGTTTGCGCTTAGTGGTACTATAATTTGTTTTTCGACAGGACAATGACGCACAACTCCAGGCTGTGTAAGGGCTATTCTACCAGGAAGGAGAGTGATGAAGTGCTGGCCTCCACAATCACCTTACCTCAACCCGATTGAGATGGTTTGGGATGAGGTGGACAACAGAGTGAAGGTAAAGCAGCCAACAAGTGCTCAGCATATGTGGGAACTCCTTCAAGACTATTGGAAAAGCATTCCAGGTGAAGCTGGTTGAGAGAATGCCAGAGTGTGCAAAGCTTTCATCAAGGCAAAGGGTGGCTACTTTGAAGAATCTAAAATATAAAACATATTTTGATTTGTTTAACAGTTTTTTGGTTACTACAGGATTCCATATGTGTATTTCATGGTTTTGATGTCTTTACCATTATTCTACAATGTAGAAAATAGTTTTTTTTAAATAAAGAAAAACCCTTGAATGAGGTGTGTCCAAACTTTTGACTGGTACTGTAGATAATGGAGTTAGATATAACTGAGGTTCTGGAAAAAAGACCACACCTCAACTCCTCCGCCTGAACCAATCAACAGCTCCACTGCATAGATACGGGCTGGAATAGAGAGATAAAGAGAGAGATATGGAAATAGAGGGAAGGATGCCTAGAGAATTAGACACAGACAGACAGACAGAAAAAAAGGAATAGAGGTATAGAGAGACAGAGAGACAGAGTGAGAGAGAGAGCGGCGAAAGAGAGAGAGACATTAATGTACATTTATTCAAAACGCATCAAACAGCTAAAGGTTTATCTGATCGCTTGTATCTGCTTACAAACAGTCTGGGAATGGATGATCCTTCACCTTGGACCTTTAAGCCTTGTCCAATCTGACAATTAGCCACAGGGTCAATCCAATCAATCAGCCAGCTCGTCAGATGCCACTACCCACAGCATGACTAAGGAAAACCCAACTGGGCTGTGAGTGAGATAGCCAGCTACTGTGAAACAAGACTCTGGGTACATCCCAAATGGCACCCTATTCCCGTCACAGTGCACTAATTTTGATGAGAGCTCAATGTGCCCTATATAGGGAATAGGGTACCATTTGGGAGACACACTATGTTTCTCCTGTCTTTGTCCTCAAGGTTGTTCTTCCTCGTGATATGCATCAGTATTCAGGTGGATTAGTTTGATATTGAATTAGAACAGTCTTTTATCAGGGTCTTACGAGCCATGTCCAGGTTAGCTCTCATAATGTCACTCATTTGGAGAAGGCTTCTCCTTCCCTGTTAGGAAGCAGAGCGAAATAGAAAAGAGGAGGGGGGGTAGAATAAGAGAAGGATGGACTGGGAGATGAGCGGAGCTGTTTTTAGATCAGATAGGTGAGAAGAAGCACCTGAATCGAGACACACACTTTCTCTCTCTCCCTCTCTGCCTCTCCCCCTTCTCTCACTATCTATCTCTCTCTCTCTCTCTGATTCGCTCTCTGCCTCTCCCCCTTCTCTCTCTCTCTCTCTCTCTCTCTCTCCCTCTCTCTGATTCACTCTCTGCCTCTCCCCCTTCTCTCCCTTTCTCTCTCTATCTCCCTCTCCCTCTCTATTTCTCCCCCTCTCTATCTCTCTCACCCTCTCTCGCTCGCTCTCTCCCTTTCTCTGATTCGCTCTCTGCCTCTCCCCTTCTCTCTCTCTCTCTCTCTCCCTCTCTATCTCTCTCTCCCTCTCTATCTCTCACCCTCTCTCTCCCTCTCTTTGATTCGCTCCCTGCCTCTCCCCATTCTCTCTCTCTCTCTCTTTCTCTCTCTCCCTCTTCGTCTCTCTCTCTCCCTCTCTATCTTTCAAACCCTCTCTCGCTCACTTTCTCCCTCTCTCTGATTCGCTCTCTGCCTCTCCCTCTTCTCTCTATCTCTCTCTCCCTCTCTGTCTCTCTCTCTCGCTCTCTCTCTCTCTCTCTCCCTCTCTATCTTTCTCACCCTCTCTCGCTTGCTGTCTCCCTCTCTCTGATTCGTTCTCTGCCTCTCCCCCTTCTCTCGCTCTCTCGCTCTCCCCCTTCTCTCTCTGATTCGCTCTCTGCCTCTCCCCCTTCTCTCGCTCTCTCCCTCTCCCCCTCTCTCTCTCTCTCTCTCTCTCTCCCTCTCCCCCTTCTCTCTCTCTGTCTCTCTCTCTCACCCTCGCTCGCTCTCTCCCTCTCTCTGATTCGCTCTCCCCCCTCTCTCTCTCTCTCTCTCTCTCTCTCTCTCTCTCTCTCTCTCTCTCTGTTTCTATCTGTCTGAGGAATGGAGCTGGATGATCTCTCTATCTCTTCAGGGGAAAGCTGTGGCTGGCACTGATGTATGATGTATTGCTGTAAAAGGAGAAAAAGACAGGAGGAGAGGGGGAAAGGAGAGGAGGTGAGAAAAGGAGGAGAGAAGAGGAGAGGAGGAAAGCAGTGGAGGAGGAGAGGAGAGCCAGAGGAGAGGTGGAGATGCAGGACAATTCTCCGAAACCACAGGAAAAACCAATCAGGAAGTATTCAAACTCTTTACTGGCAGAGTTGGTGAACTAGAGCAGTGCTTCCCGAATGGTGGATCTAGGCTGATTCATTTTAGGTAATGTCTGAGATTTGTCTTGAAACTTTATGTTTTCCAAAAATTGGGAGAAAGGCTGCAACTATACAGCGATTTTCTATTCATGGTGCTCTTTTATAAAACAGCTGACACGTTTCTGCACAATGTATTTTTCAAAAAGTTAGGGAATCACTGAACTAGAGGCCCTTTGTGATTTTCTCAGCTGCACAGACACAACTCTGCTTTCAATTTTAGTAAAGGAAATATATTACTGTTTTGTCATATTATCGACCAGCGTGCAGAGAACGGAGGGACCACAGCATCCAGCCAGTCAGGATTAAATATAAATAAATTAACTAAGTGCTGCAGTTTGACCGTTACCATGGAAACTGTGGTGCTCAGGGCTACTGTGGAGAGCTTGTGTATGCGTGCGTGTGTAGGTGTGTACTTGTGTGTACGTGGTCAAGCCTCTTGATCTCTTCTCAATGGAATGTAAGATGGAAGCACAACAGCTCAATGGACCCTCTGACCCGAATGCTAATGGAGCAGATCTGGGCTACGTCTCAAATGGCACCCTATTCCCTGTATAGTGCACTACATTTGACCAGAGGCATATGAGCCCTGGTCAGATGTAGTGCACTATGTAGGGGATAGAGTGCCACTTGGGATGCATTCCTGGCTCTCTGGCCACCTAGCTCAGATGGAAAACCCTCATTAGGTGCTGGTAAGAGAGACAGAGAGAGAGAGAGAGAGAGAACACAACACACACACACACACACACACACACACACACACACACACACACACACACACACACACACACACACACACACACACACACACACACACACACACACACACACACACACACACACACACACACACACACACACACACACACACACACACACACACACACACACACACACACACACACACACACACACACAACACAGGTACAGTACATATTCCCAGCTGCTGTTCCAGTAACCTAGGACTCTATGCAGGAAGGAAAAGTGCTGAGTGCTGTCACCTCATAATATCAGTGGTCACAGACAAATTAATCTCTGCATACTGACGATGGAAGGGGGAGGGGGGGTGTGTGTGTGCGTGTGTATACATTAGCTGTTTGCATATTTGTGTTTGCATGTGTGTGTAAAGTGTTAGTGTGTACCTAGCAGTGTTGGGATTAGTTAATTGAAAAGCAACTGTAAAAGTGCTGCACTTTGCTATCGCCCACAGACTAATGGAGCTCTGTGAGAGTCATGGGACAGAGGGGACGTTTCCTGCCATGCACACACACACACACGCACACACACACGCACACACACACACACACACACACACACACACACACACACACACACACACACACACACACACACACACACACACACACACACACACACACACACACACACACACACACACACACACACACACACACACACACACACACACACACACACACACACACACACATAGTCCTAGGATGAGATGGAGTGTTCACATCGTTGTACATTTTCTTATCAGAAGAAAACCAACATCTGTCAGCACCTCTGGGTTGAGCGGGCCTGGTTCACACTTCATTTTTCTGTCTGTGTGTCTAATTCCCTATGCATCCTTTTCTCTGTCTCTCTGCCTCTCTATCCCTGTCTTCAACATTATTCAACATTAACTTTTAAGAATCTCAAATATAATATATATATAGATTTGTTTAGCACTTTTTTGGTTACTACTTGATTCCCTATGTGTTATTTCATAGTTTAGATTTCTTTCCTATTTTTCTACAATGTAGAAATAGTGAAAATAAAGAGAAATCTTTGAATGAGGTTTGTACAAACTTTTGACTGTTACTATAGATAGACATACACATAGCTCAAGTGTAAATACAGCCCCCAGTGACTTACACACAAATCATGTTATTGATTGTAGGGCTGTATGTGTTCATTGGCAAATGTATCTTAAACTACCATTGCTCTAAATTGACTGTGTTATTGCCCATGTCACATTATAATGTTTATGAGTTTCCAGTGTGGTGATGGTTTGAAGTACGAAATAGCTGTGGAGCGTTTCTGTTTAAAACACAGCAGGATACTGCCCCAGGCGCTTTTGGTGTGGTTTGTTCAAAGCTAGGCAAACGTTCGGAGAGAGAGAGAGAGAGAGAGGGAGAGAGAGAGAGAGAGAGAGAGAGAGAGAGAGAGAGAGAGAGAGAGAGAGAGAGAGAGAGAGAGAGAGAGAGAGAGAGAGAGAGAGAGAGAGAGAGAGAGAGAGAGAGAGAGAGAGAGACTCACCAACGAAGGAGGGCCTACAGCAGCACCTAGACCTTATGTACAGATTATGTAAATCTCAGTAAGACCAAATAATGGTGTTCCAAAAAAGGTCCAGTCACCAGGACCACGAATACAAATTCCATCTAGACACTGTTGCCCTAGAGCACACAAAAAACTAGACATACCTTGGCCTAAACATCAGCGCCACAGGTAACTTCCACAAAGCTGTGAACGATCTGAGAGACAAGGCAAGAAGGGCATTCTATGCCATCAAAAGGAACATAAATTTCAACATACCAATTAGGATTTGGCTAAAAATACTTGAATCAGTCATAGTGCCCATTGCCCTCTATGGTTGTGAGGTCTGGGGTCCGCTCACCAACCAAGAACTCACAAAATGGGACAAACACCAAATTGAGACATTGCATGCAGAATTCTCAAAAGATATCCTCTGTATACAACCTAAAACACCAAATAATACATGCAGACCTGGTCCTCAAGAGAAAACAGGCTATGTGCACACTGCCCACAAAATTAGGTCGAAACCATTGTAAATACACCTCATATTTATGTTTATTTATTTTCCCTTTTGTACTTTAACTATTTGCACATAATATGACATCTGAAATTACTTTATTATTTTTGACCTTTTGTGAGTGTAATGTTTACTGTACATTTTTATTGTTTATTTCACTTTTGTTTATTATCTATTTCACTTGCTTTGGCAATGTTTCCCATGCCAATAAAGCCCCTTAAATTGAATTGTGTGAGAGAGAGAGAGAGAGAGAGAGAGAGAGAGAGAGAGAGAGAGAGAGAGAGAGAGAGAGAGAGAGAGAGAGAGAGAGAGAGAGAGAGAGAGAGAGAGAGAGAGAGAGAGAGAGAGAGAGAGAGAGAGAGAGAGAAGGGGTAATGATTCACATTCAGACACAAACAGATACCATCCACTGGTATTACATGTCAGGCATTCAGGTGTTAAATCTAAAACTTGCTCCAGTCACTTTGAATTCAGAGTAAGAATATTAAACAGGCCGGGTTATGTCCTGTTTTCCTTAACTGAAGCCACACTGTAGTTCAACTCCAGAGAGGACTTAACATAGAGACTTATAGAGATGTGTCCCAAATGGCACCCTATTCCACATGGGCCCAATAGGCCCTGGTCAAATGTAGTGCACTAAATAGGAAATGCGGTGACGGTTGAGACGAATACCTACCGTAGGAGGATTGTCTGTACAAGGGCTCTACAAGAGACACTTCAGCGATGACATTTAGAAGAAGAGTAGTGCCCTTTGAGAGAACTCGATTTTAAGAGGAACACACAAAAGGCAACACACCAAGGGAGGCCCACTTTATGACTCATAACAAAAGGACTCAGCGGTTGATTGAGCGTTCAATTCTGCCTCCCTTCATATTTCTCCTCTTCTTCTCCTTCTATCCCTTCATCCATCGCAACCTCCAGGTCTACTCCTCTAGGAATGTCCCAAATGGGGCCCTATTCTCTATATCCTGTCGTGTACTGCATAGTTATTTCAACACATAATCAGCAAAACAGACCTATTGAACCCCAAGATGACATGTGTTGTTTCAAGGGGATACTTTGCATGAGGAGAGAATAAAACATTCCCCCTATTCACTACAGATACATATTAGTCTTTCTACTTGAAAGGAGGGAGGCAGGACAGGGTTACAAAGGCTCTGTGTGAATCACAAGCACACTTTAAAGACAAGCTGATTCAGAAAGGCGTTTCACCTTCCGTGGAGTAGCAGCCACTAAGAATGCTGAGACAATGGATGTTGTGATTCACTTTGACAGGAACGAGCCGTATACCAACCTGTCTCATCACAGTTATGTACTGAGCACAGCAGCATTACTCTCTGTAGTTCTGAGCTTCATCTGGAATTCGGCCATATATTGATATTTTTGTTTTTGTGCTGTGCACATACGTGTGTCAGATGCACTTCCGGGTGTTTTCCTGGCATTTTCCAACATTTTGATACCATTCCTTTCTGAGATGGACTTCCATTCAGCATTCCGCTACGATCCTTTCTTCATTACCAAAACTCCTCCATCCTCTCCTCCTGGAAAGCAGCAGAGGAAACAATCATTTGAGGGGAAATTCAATGAAGATAGAAGACCTAATTCAATTAAATGCAATATGGAACAGTTTCAGAGATCTCTCTGAGTTACAGTTTGGAGAAGGAAATCAGTCAATTGAAATAAGCAAATTAGACCCTAATCTATGGATTTCGGATGATTGGGCAGGGGTGCAGCCATGGGTTGGCCTGGGAGGGTATAGGCCCACCCACTGGGGAGCCAGGCTCAGCCAATCATAATGTCACGTTCTGACCTTAGTTATTTTATCATGTCTTTGTTTTAGTATGGTCAGGGCGTGAGTTGGGTGGGTTGTCTATGTTCTTTTTTCTGTAATTTGGGATTTTCTGTGTTCGGCCTGGTATGGTTCTCAATCAGAGGCAGCTGTCAATCGTTGTCCCTGATTGAGAATCATACTCAGGTAGCTTGGTTTCACTTTTGAGCTGTGGGTGTTTATTTCCTGTTTAGTGTTTTTTCATTCACCTTACGGGACTGTTCATTTGTCGTTTGTTGTTTTGTTCAGTGTTCAGTTATTTTATTAAAAACGTGAACACTTACCACGCTGCGCTTTGGTCCTCACCTTCTTCCACCACAGACGATCGTTACACATAATTCGTTTTTCCCCACAAAAGTGCTTTATTACAGACAGAAATACTCCCCAGCCTCCCCCTCCCCTTCCTCAGACGATCCAGCAGGGGAAGAAGCCGGATGTGGAGGTCCTGGGCTGGCCTGGTTACACATGGTCTGCGGTTGTGAGGTCAGTTGGATGTAGTGCCAAATTCTCTAAAACGACGTTGGAGGGGGCTTTTGGTAGAGAAATGAACTTT